>NW_022060104.1:195728-271635 GCF_007399415.2 Gopherus evgoodei
TCAACAATCAACATTTTCAGCGAGACAAGGTTAAGAAAAATGCTGCTTGAGAACTTACTAGTGTTTGATTTCAGGATATTGAGTTTGTATATTTTTACGTCATGTTTAAACATTGTGCTTTCACAGTTTCAACTTTAACTTTTTGAATCTCACATAGTACCCTCATTAAATAACTATTGTCTCACGCTTCCATAATTTCCTGCAACTGTGAACATTTAAACTGATAAAAATAAAAAAATGCTTTAATTATAAACATCAATATTATCAGTCAAATGTATAGATATAAAAATCAAATACCGCCAAGCAAATGTATAAGATACTATTGTCTATGGTCAAAAGTTCCATTTGCATTTATTTTGAAAAGTAGTATCTAAAGTTTGTTTTTTTTAAGGAATAAATGTCAGGCTGAGTTCAGAAGGTGCTTAAACACAAACCCACCTTTACACTTTTGAAGTAATGCACCTTCTTGCTTTCTCCCAATTTGCCCCCATTGTCTGGGAATAGCCACATGTAAACAAACATCCACAAAGTTACTTCTTTCAAATCTCTCTTTAAAGTTCCCCTTTGCCATGATACCTACAAAATACTCAACCACAGTCAGGGAGCAGATGTGCTGGAAAAACTGCCCATCCATGCTGACAAGTATTGTCTCATTGCTTCTTTGTCCTACCCTATCTGTCTGTCTGTCTGTCTCCACCTGCTGTCTCATATCTTTTAATTAGACTCTAAGCTGTTTGAAGCAGTGCCCATCTGTTGTTTTGTAGTTTGTATAGAACTTGGTGCAATAGGTTCCTGATCCATAACTGGTGTTACCAATATTAATAATAATCCCATTTAAATTAAATATTTTGCTGCATCAGAGCCTAAATGGAACAAATTCATCCCGATGTTTAACCAGCATAGCTAAAACAGACACCTGGGGATGAATTTAGTACCAAATATTAAAATAAGAAGGTATAATACACACAGAGCAGAAAAGAGATAAAGAACTAATTACACAGAGTTCAAGTCAGAGACACCACTCACTTGCATTCAGTTAAAACTCGAGAATCTCCATTGACTTCAATGGACTTACTCTACAGTTATTCAGTACTATAAACTAGACAAGAACTTGGCACAGAGAGACAGAGCGAAATTCAACTTCCTTCGCTGGCAGAAGATTAAAGTCTCAATTACTTAGCAATAAGCCCTAAAACAGGCTTTCAAAAATGGCTGAAGGGAATAAGGGCTTGCTTAGGCCCAGGCTACACTGATGTGGGGGTTCAAACTAAGATACACAACTTCAGCTACGCTATTCACGTAGTTGAAGTTGAAGTATCTTAGTTTGACTTACCTGGCCATCCTCACAGCGGCGAGTTGACCATGGTGGCTCCCCCATTGACTCCGCTTACTCCTCTTGTGGAGCTGGAGTTCCGGAGTCGAAGCGGAGCGTGTTTGGGGATCGATTTATTGCATCTAGATGAGACGTGATAAATCGATCCCTGCCACATCGAACACTTCTTGCTGATCTGGTGGGTAGTATAAATGTACCCTTAGGCCTGGTCTACACTACAATTTTAGGTTGAATTTAGCAGCATTACCTCGATTTAAACCTGGACCCGTCCACACAATGAAGCCCTTTTTTTCGACTTAAATGGCTCTTTAAACTGATTTCTTTGCTCCACCTTCAACGAGGGGTTTAGCACTGAAATCAGCTTTGCCGGGTTGAGTTTGGAGTAGTGTGGATGCAATTCAACGGTATTGGCCTCTGGGAGCTATCCCAGAGTACTCCAGTGTGAACACTCTGGACAGTGCTCTCAACTCAGATGCACTGGCCAGGTAGACAGGAAAAGGCCCATGAAATTTTGAATCTCATTTCCTGTTTAGGATGCCTGTCAAGGTGCAGGTGAGTGCAGATCTCATCAGCACAAGTAACCAAGAAGGAGTCCCAGGATCGCAAAAGAGCTCCATCATTGACCGAACGGGAGATACAAGATCTGCTTGCCATATGGGGAGATGAATCAGTGCTAGCTGAACTCTGTTGCCGTAAAGAAAATGCCAAAACATTAGAAAAAGTCTTAAAGGGCATAAAGGACAGAGGCCATAACAGGGACACACAGTAGTGCCACATGAAAATTAAGGAGCTAAGGCAAGCCTACCACAAATACTCAAGCTGGCCTATTCTGATCTCTACTTTGGTGAAAATGTGGTTATTTCCTTTAACATATTCTTAGGCTTAAGCTGCTTTGGTTTTATAATTGTATCATATGTTCAGATCTTCCAAACAGTGCTGAGAATTCCCTCTGAGGACGGTCAGCATAAAGCTCTCTCCACCTGCCTTCCTCACTTCATTGTGGTCTCCTTGTTGTTTTGCACCACTGTCTTTGCTTATGTGAAGCCCAACTCCCTCTCTCCATCAGGTCTGGATCTTCTGGTGGGTATGCTTTATTCCATGGTGCCTCCTCTGATGAATCTGATCATCTACAGCATGAGGAATAAGGAGATCAAAGGCACCTTGAAGAAACTAACTGGTTGGAGGTTATTCACCAGAAATAAAATTTCCAGATTTCTCCCATGACCATGGTTTCCTTCTGTGTTTCCTTACAGATAAAATCAAATGATGACATTATTGTCTCCATGGGAAGGTGATGTGCAATCATTTTTATACAAAATGCTGTGTTTACAGTGGTAATCCAGACTAAATTAACTGAAGTCAGTGGAGTTATTCTAGGTTTACACGAGTGTAAATCAGACAAGAATTGATTGATCAATCTAGCTATAAATGGCCAAAAAACAACAACGCTTTGTTAACAGAGTTAAGGTTTCCCAGTGATAGTTCAGACCCTTCAAGAATATTGTGTTGTACAGCAAAATTTAAACTTTGGACAGCCAAGAAATAGAGAGTTAATATTCACGCTCATACAGCCTTAACTCTGCCCCCAGGAGATGACAATAGCCCCATGGAATTCTCTGCATTAAACTCCAGTTGCATTCATTGTGTTATCTGTAGCTGACTTGAATGGTGGAGGGAGAAGAGTGGTATGTTTGTGATATGAGAAGCTTTGGGGATTAGTTGATGAGCACCACAGAGCTGTGTTTGTAATAAAGGGAGATCTGGTGTCACCCCTGCACCCCATATGTGACCAAAGGGAAGAGGTGCATTTGTCCCTTAAGGGTCCTGTCTGCATCATTTCAATACAGAATTGTGTAGGTCATGTCAGTAGCAGGGCCCTGAGGTCATCTTTTCAGTGGTGAGGAGGGATATGAAAGCAGACTGTGGATTTAATGAGGGGTACAGGAAGCAGAGTTTAGGTGGTCTCCTGTGTGCACGTGTGAAGGGGCTGTAAAAGGGGATGTAGTTAAATTGTACCAATCTGACATTCTGTGGGGGGAGTAGGCCCAGTGTTCAAGCATAGGGCAAGCACAGGTAGCGCCTGTCCATCGCAGTGATGAGGCAGAGCGGGAGTGTGGGTGTTAGGGGCATTGTGGGGCATTGCCAAAAGGGGGCAGAGTTAAGGTTATGTGGGCATTTACCTTTACTTACCTTAATTCTATATGTCCAGGTTTTCAGAAGCTTGAGCTTTGCCAACTGGATCTTCTGGATGGGCACGAGCTGTCACTGGGAGACTTTAACTCTGTTTAAATGAAGTTTTGGCTATTTAATTTCCTAGCTGTTTGAAGAGAAAGAAAAATGTTGGTAGAAGTAAGTGGTCCTTGTGGCGGCTGTAGATAGCAGTACATATGGATGACGAAAGAAGCAAAAGGATCTTTTCAGAATCACCATGTTTTTCTGGACAGGAGCTGTATTATGTGCCTCTCTGGGAACACCTCACATCCACCTCCAGAACCTCTCCATAAGCGCAGTACAAAGCCGGACACATCTATCTGCCAGTGAAGTGGCCTATTTATCTTAATGAGCTATTCTGAGCTGAGTGAGAACCCCTCGAGGAGATGCAGCAGCCTGAAACAATCGGTTTGAGAGCTGTGAACTGCTCCACTTCTACCAGCACCCAGTGCCAGCGGGGTCTTCACAGTGTTGTTGGTGCACGCTCCACATGTGCCTCTTCTCAACTTCACACCTCGAGGCGTGGCGCTTCTCTAGACCAGGCACACATGTTCCCAAGATTATATGAGGGGAGCAGGGAGTGTTGGACCCCCATATCTGGGAACCCCCAGATATTGGCCCAGACATGGGAGGGTAATATGGGGATGTCAGGTGCTCCTGTCTCCATTTTCCCCATAGCTGCTGTCACTCACCCTCATGTTACCCTCCTCATTTCCTTACTCCAAAACTGTCTCCTGACCCCCAACTCATCTCCTATCCACCTTCTTCATTTATCCTTCTCCCAATAATCACCCCTCTTCTCACTGCCCCCAAAAGTCCTCTCTTCCTTTCCCACCAACTCTTCTGCCCCCAATCATCCCCCCTCCCAGTGAGAATGTGCATGGGTTATGTATTTTCATTTCAAAAGTAGTGTCAGCACCTTCTTAATATTCGGCTGTGCTAAAGTGACAGTTCCCCAAGATTAGAAACCCTTCAACAGAGGCAGATGCCTCCTGTTTTTAGTCACAGATTTCTGCCCAGGCTGTGGCCCAGTGGGTGGATTGCACTCTGCTGGGGTGGCCTTTGAGCTTTGGAGACCCTGGTGTGAGGATCTGAGCCTCGGTTTGATCTCTAGCAGTGCACAATAAATCAGCACCAAAATGCACCAACTATAAGAAAAGTTAGAAAAACTCCACTGCAGTCAACTGATTTCCCTCTCACTCACTCTAGTGCAAATCAGGAGTAACCCCACTTGAGCCAATGGGCCTGATTCCGCTGTCACTCGTCTCAGGGTAAGTCCATGGTGTTATGCTGGAGTATGTCTGGTTTCAGGGAGAGAAGATTCATGCCCTTTGACTCCAAATTCTGCCACATCCTCCACCCCCTGAATGTTCTTACTCTAGTCCCTGAGTGTCTCCTTTCCTCTGCCTCACACAGCCCAGACACCCAAACAACCCCCTCAGCCCTTAATGCCCTCCCTACCCTCTTACAACCCTCCAATTCATGGACACTCTCAGTCCCTGTTCTTTGAGATTCCCCCTCCCATGGCCAGAACCAATTCTCCACCCAGAATTCATGACTCAGCTTCCTCAGAGATCCCAGCTGAACCCCTCTGCCCACCAGTCCCCTCCTCTGCTCAGACCCACTCCCCTCACATGACCCCAGCCCCAGGGAACAGCCCCCCATCCCTACTTCCTTCTGTCCCGCCTCCAAACACCAGACATTCTCTCCTGCTTCTCTCCATTGGCCAGCTTTGGCCACCACTTCCTTCCCTCACCACTGTCCTCCTTCCTCTGCCTGGCCCTCTCTAGACCTGCAGGGGGGTGGGGCGTTCAGTCCCTCATCCCATTTATTCCATCACCTCTCAGCCAAGCCTGCCTAAGGAGGGGAGCAGGGAGCGCTCATCTGCAGGGTAGATCCCTGTCTGCTAGGAACTGCAGAGACCCAGCAACTCAGGACATCCAGCGAAGGGACACGACAGCGGCTGATGGATTATACAGTTATGGGGGCATGAGAGAGAGGGATAACCAAACAATCCTGGCAGTGGGTGCATAGATAGATAGATAGATAGATAGATAGATAGATAGATAGATAGATAGATAGATAGATAGATATGACCGATGATTCCTAACACTGGAGGCTCAAATGCATCACAAGCTGGGAAAAATTCCACAAAGACCAATAAGTTTACCATTTCAATTAAATATGTCAAAGCATTAATATACAGGGCTAATTTAAGAACATAAATTTGAATTATGTTTGGAATGCCTTAAGATTTTTGCTATCAAGTCAATCAACCATCTAGAGCCTCTCAGAGTTTTTTTTTTAATTAAAAAAAAACTGGGTTTTTCATAGACGCCTCAAAATCTCCAATTTTTCATGTTTTGGAAAGTGAGAAACAAACATTTTTTGCAGCAAAACTAATTTTTTTCTGCCTAGATCCACTCAAAAAAATGAGTTTTCAGTTTTCCTATGTGTATATATAGAAAGTCTCAGTTATCCTCAAATATATTTCACGGATACTTCATATTATATACATATATATATATATGAAGTATCTGTGAAATATATTTGAGGATACCTGAGACTTTCTATGAAAATTTGATTAATTGAAAACACAATTTTACTTTGAAAACAATTTAAGTAGAAAATTTCTGACCACGCATAATTGGAAACTGAGCTTTAAGAAAGTCTGGGGAATGCAAATATTGTCCAATAATACTATAATTTCAAAGCCATACATTCTATTTTCATCTCTTTTTATTTGCAGCCATTGGTTCATACTGTTAGTTATGCCTAGGGATCCAGTAAGGCCTATACTGACTGCAGCTGAACCCTGGCCATTGCCCTTGTCCTTCCCTTCACAGCCATCACATGATGTATTGAGGAAGAAAATGTCCAACCAAATCACCGTGACTGAGTTCCTTCTCTTGGGATTCTCTGACATTCGGAAGCTGCAGATTTTGCATTTCATGGTGTTTCTAGGGATTTACCTGGTAGCCCTGATTGGGAATCTTCTCATCATCAAAACCCTATCCCTCGACCACCATCTTCACACCCCCATGTATTTCTTCCTGATGAATCTGCCCATCTTAGACCTTGGCTGCATCTCCATTGTCGACCCCAAGTCCATGGCCAATTCCCTCATGAGCACCAAGGTCATTTCATATGATGGATGCATCATCCAAGTCTTTTTCTTCCTTTTCTTCACTACAGCTGAGCCTCTGTTACTAATGATCGTAGCATACGACTGGTACATTGCCATCTGCCAACCACTGCACTACTAGTCAATGATAAACAGGAGAGCTTGTGTCCAAATGGCAGCCAGTATCTGGATCAATGGTGTTCTCAATTCTGCACTGCACACTGGGAACACGTTTGCAATAATCTTTTGTGGAGACAATGAGATGGAGCAGTTCTTTTGTGAAACTCTCCAGCTCCTCAAGCTTGCCTCCTATGACTCATATCTCAGAGAAATTGGGGCTATTGCCTTTAGTATATACTTTGCCTTAAACTGCTTTTTTTAATATATATATAAAATTCTGTCTTATATTCTGATCCTCAAAACAGTGCTGAGAATTCCCTTTGAGAAGGGCCAGCATAAAGCCTTCTCCACCTGCATCCTTGACCTCATTGTGGTCTCCGTGTTTGTTTGCACTGCTAGTTTTACCTATATTAAACCCACCTCCAGTTCAGTCTCAGGTTTGAATCTCATTGTGGCTGTTTTGTATTCCGTGGTGCCTCCCATGATGAATCCGATCATTTATAGCATGAGGAATAAGGATATCAAAGCTGCCCTATGGAAAATGATTGGGTCAAGGCTATTCTCCAAAAAAATAAAATGGCCATCTTTCTCCCATGACCATCATCTCATTCTGTGTTTCTTTATAAATATAATCAACTGTTGACATTATTGTCTCCATGAGAACATAACGTACAATGCGTTTATGCACACTGAGGTATTTACACTGGTGTAAATATCTAGAAAAACTGCACTCGGGTCAATGCAGTTACTATAAATTTACACCTATATAAATATCCTGTGTTCACACGTTGGCCAATGTCAGATGCTTCAGAGACAATGAACAGAACAGGTGAATTATTGAGTGACCATCCTGTGTTGTCCAATTCCAGCATCTGGCATCCAGAGGCTTAGGGACACCCAGAGCACAGGGTTGCATCCCTGACCCTCATGGTTAATAGCCATTGATGGATCTATCGTCCATGAATTTATCATGTCTCGCTATCCATCCATTCCCATACATACCCCTCCACCTATTGATCAATCGATCAGTCTGAGGATTTTGTGCTGCCACCCATCACCATGGTATCAGAGCACTTTCCACATAAAAACATATCAAAGTCACACATGGGGTCTCTGTCTCTTCTCCTTTTTTCAGGATGGGGAGTAAAAATTCTGCCCCTGCTGCAGCCCTGAGGCCAGAGGAGTTCTCTGCTCCCACTACTGACCCAGGGCTGGAAGAGCTGTCAGCCTCCGCCATGGCCAGGGGGCTCAAGGTGTCAGGTGTTGCCCCCAGCAGCAGGGCTCTTTTGCTATAATGGACCAGTGGCTTTAACGAACAAATGGCTTGGATCCCCAGGGGTTGGTTATAGCGAAGATGTACTGTATATTGTTGGTTGGTTGATTTGTTTCTTTGTTCCAGATGTTTCTGGTGAGTGGGGGTTTGGGAGGGCGAGGTATGTTTGATTGGAGGGGAGTATCCATTTGATGTCAAGTATCGGGTACTACCAGATAAGGCCCTAGATGGAGCACACGCCTATCTCCCACTGGTTTGTGGTTCACTAACAGACACAGGGACCTCCCTACCTGGACTTAGGCATCTCTCTGTAAGCTAGCACACACTCCTCTCCTCAGCATCTCCCATCGGCTAGCTCAGGCGCCTCCTCTCCTAGTGTGCTGGATTTTGTGACTCCCATTCTTAAGTGTCTGTCTCTCTCTATCTGTTGTATAGGGAGCCTGGGGGCCTGACTCAGGCTGTGTGACCTTATTGTTGTCCCAGTTATTTTCTAGGTGCCTAAAAGTTAGGTGTTGCTGCACTGTGGGTCACCACGCCTGGTTCTCTTTATAGATCCAGGCCCCAGGGGATATTTAGGCATTTAGTGAGTTTTTCAAAAGCAATTAGGCATCTAACTCCCATTGAAATCAATACGTTTTGGACACCTATATCCTTTAGAAAAATCTACCATGCACCTAAACACTTTTGAAAACCAGGCCTTAGGTCATGAAGTGCAGGTGTCTATAATGGGCAATGAAACCCTGGTATGCAGCTATGGGACCACTGACTCATGATCTTCGATATCCACCAGAGATCCTAGAATCACAGAAATGCCGGGCTGGGAGGGACTGGAAGTCTCTTGTTAGTTTGGTCATTAATTGAGAGCCCTGGAGAACTAAATCCTTCTGTGTATTTATAAAGCAAGTGCACTTCTCCAGGCAGTGTATCTGACATGCAGACATGTGGACTCACCCCTGCGGCGCCTCCTGCTGGTGAGACTTGGGAATTAGCTCAGTTCCAGCTCCGGAGCGCCCTCTGCAGGCTGGTGATCTGCCTGTCCTCTGGCTCCCGAATCTGTCCCTGGACCTGTTGCCCTTTTATCTGGGATGCTGCCCCTGGCAGTAACCCCTCAGTCTTAGGGTCTCCCCTCCTCAGGGAACCCTCACCCACTATTCCCACCTTGCCTCAATATACAGCTACTGCCAGTCATTGTCTAGCCCCCACACCTTGGGGCAGACTGCAGTATCAGCCACTCATCACTGGCAAGGTTGGATTTAGACCTGCTGCCTTGGTCTTCCTCTGGGCTGCCCCCTGCAACTCCCAGTACCTTTTAGCCCAATGCTAGGCTGCAGCCTGGGTCTTTCCAGGCTGGAGCTCCTCAGCCCCTCTGCCTTTCCCCAGCCCTGCTTCACTCAAGTACTTTGTGTCTAGCTCCCTGCAGCCAGGCCCTTCTCCCTCTACACACAGAGGGAGACTGCCTGGGCTCCTGGCTAACAGCATTTTTTCAATTGTGGCCTGATTGGGGCGTGGCCCAGCTGCAGGCACTTCCCAATCAGCCCAGCTTAGTATCTCCCAGCCACAACCTTCCTCCAGGGCTGTTTTAAGCCCTTCAGAGCAGGAGCAGGGTAAGCTCCCTGCTACAGACATCTAACCTGAAGGCATTATGTCTAGGGAGAAGACAGGAGGTTGGTCTAAGAACAGAGCTGTAATTTTCTAAGAGGCTTAAGGAGCCAAGTTCCCCAGGACTCCTTTAACACCATTAGGCCCTACTCCAGAAGGGAGCCATAATGTTCACTGTTGGACAATATAGCCACCATCAATGCCTCTGGGGCAGAAAGCAGGAGATCCAGTTTGTAAGAACTTATTCCTGATAGAGGAGATGTCTAGGAAGCTGCGCAGAAGCTGTTTGGGAGTGGTGGGCATGGTGTGTAGCTGGCTATTCATTTGGTATTAAGCTGGATAAAACCCTTTTTGTGTGGTTTGTCCCCTGTCTGGTACTGAGAGAAAACCAGATGTGGTTTTGTCCAGTATCATGGATGAGGGACACATGCAAGATCACACTGGCAGGAAGGGCCATGAGGTAGGGGCGGGACCACAGTTTTTCCAGAAGTAGCAGAATGTCAGGTGTGATGTTGCTTTCTAGAAATAATAAGCCCCATAATGCTTTATAGAAATATGCTTATAAGTGTAAATATGATAGGACTGGAATATGTTTTATGTTAGATGTGCCATGTAACATATCTCTGCAAAGGTTATAATCTGCTGAATATATTCATCTTATTTACATGCATGTATCATTTTGTATTTGAACTTATGAATATTGGCTGTGTACTTGTCTGATTTTAAGTAGCCTCAGTGAAGCAGTTGGTCAGCTTCTTGAAAAAAGACTATTCTCAGTAAGTGCCCAGTCAAGAAACACTTAAGCAAACAATGAACTCTGAGAAACATCAATCCACTGCTGAGCTTTCCTGGGAATGTGGCATCGTCCGGTAAAGTTCTGAGTCATGCATGGACATGTGATTTGTCCATGTGAATCCAAAACTTCATCCTGCTGCTGGACCCTGCACAGGAGAGGAGAAGGCGTTTCCACCCACAACAGAGATTCCATTTAAGCCCCTGGAAACCCTCCATTCTCTCTTCAGCTGGCTCAAGAGATAGCCTCTTAACCCCCAAAGGATACCTGAAAGAAATTCGAACAATAGATAGTAACCACAGGGGTGTGAGTAATTGCTGAACCCAGACTAGAAGGAAGCTAGTCTGTAAAAGAAGCTTACTGGAACATCTCTGAGGGTGAGATTTCATCAGGAATCACTTTCGTACTATATTAGGCTTAGACTTGTGTGTTTTGTTTATTTTGCTTGGTAATTACTTTGTTCTGTCTGTTATTTCTTGGAACCACTTAAATCCTACTTTTTGTTTTTAATTCAATCACTTTTGACTTATTAATTAACCTAGAGTATGTATTTATATCTGAGGAAAGGGGCAAACCGCTGTGCATATCCCTCTATCAGCATTATAAAAGGTGAACAATTTATGATTTTATCCTTTATAAACTTTATACAGGGTAAAATGGATTTATTTGGGGGTTGGACACCATTCAGAATTGGATATTTGAGTGTTGAAGAAAGGAGCACTTCTTGAACTGTTTTCAGTTAAGCCTGCAGCTTTTGGCGGAGGTGGTTCAGACATGGATAGGTGTTTTTAGCAGTCAAGTGTGTCTGGCTCAAACCAGGCAAGGCATTGAAGTCCCAAGCTGGCAGGGAAGACAGAGTCATGAGTCATCCAGTAGGTGGCAGTTCTCTGTGATCCAACCTGTCAGATCCACTATTCTGGGAATGTGTCAGTGGCCAACCTAGTTGACGGAAGAGCTAGGAAAATTTTTTTAAGTCTTTGGAAGATTGTTTAACTCAGCTAAAGACATAGCAGCATCTGTCATGACAAGCATTTCCCATTGACTTTGTCCATCTCTACCAATCAGAGCTGAGAGCAACACATCCCCTCGCCCATGCCATGCATCTTTGGTCTCCAGGGTACAGAGGGACTAGGAATGGGCATGTCTGAGATGATCTGTGAATAAAACTCCCTCTCCTCTCACTAAGGAGACCCTCCTCTTTTAGGTCTTACTCCCACTGCTGTTCTGCAGTTGCTTGGTAGACAATATCAGCCTCTGATTAGTGCAGGAATAAGGTCTGGAGTTCTCAGGCCACTTCTGCGTATGCGAGAGTCACCATCTAAGCTAGGCTGGCACCCGGGGAACTCAACCAGAGACATCTAGGGCCCAAAGTATGAGCTTCTACAGCTTGAACTGAACAGCCAAGCTGTCTGACAACCACTGGAACAGCCCGCTATCCTGTAGGTGGAGCACAGAGAGGCCTCATAACACGCATTGCCAATGAGTGGGGTTTAAACAATGACAATGCACGGGTGCAGAGGTCAAGGGCTTCATCTGAGCTGGAGTCACCTCCTCCAGCCAGCAGGACAGGGCATCACAGACAGTTGTACTAATACAACTCTATCATAAACAGATGGTTAAGGGTTAATGTCTCTTTTACGTGTAAAGGGTTAAGAAGCTCAGAGACCCTGGCTGACACCTGACCAGAGGACCAAAGGGGAGACAAGATACTTTCAAATCTTGGTGGAGGGAAGTCTTTGTTTGTACTGTTCATTTTGTTTGTTGTTTGCTCTTGGGGCTAAGAGGGACCAGAAGTACACCCAGGTGTTCCCAATCTTTCTGAATCAGTCTTTCATGTTTCAAAATTGTAAGTATAGCCAGGCAAGGCGCATTAGTCTTATGTTTGTTTTCTTAACTTGTAAATATGCCTTTTGCTGGAAGGATTTTTACCTCTGTTTGCTGTAACTTTGAATCTCAGGCTGGCGGGGGGAGTTCCTCTAGGCTATATGAATCTGAATACCCTGTAAGCATTTTCCATCCTGATTTTACAGAGATAATTTTTACCTTTTCTTTCTTTAATTAAAATCTTTCTTTTTAAGAACCTGATTGATTTTTCCTTGTTCTGGAATCCAAGGGATTGAGTCTAAACTCACCAGGTATTGGTGGAGGGAAAAGGAAAGGAATGGTTAATTCCTCTTTATTTTAAGATCCAAGGAGTTTGGATCTGTGTAGCTTCCCAAGGCAACTCAGGGAGGGGAAAGTCTGGGGGGGGGGAAGGATGGGGGGATAGTTTATTTCTCCTTGTTTTAAGACCTAAGGGATTTGGGTCTTGGGTTCCCCAGGGAAGGTTTTGAGGGAACAGGAAGTGTGCGAAATACTATATTTTGGCTGGTGGCAGCATACCAAATTTAAGCTAGTAATTAAGTGATCATGCAGGTCCCCACTTTTTGGACCCTAAAGTTCAAAGTGGGGAAAAAACCCTTGACAACAATGTGCAGCTGCAGAGGTCATGGGCTTCATCTGAGCTGGAGTCACCTCCTCCAGCAGCAGGACAGGGCATCACAGACAGTTGTATTAATACAGCTCCATGGTCTGTACTGGAGACTAGATGGTTCTGTGCCCGAGGCCCCCTTAATGGCAGGGAAATGATTTAGATACACCCAGAAAATCCTGGCAAATAACCAGCACCACATGCTGCCGAGGAAAGTGAACAATTTACACCACCACCCCTATGGTCCCTGCCAATTTGACCAGGGAGGAAATTCCTTCCTGATACCCACATGGTAATCAGTTAGACCCTGAGCATGTGGGCAAGAACTGCCAGGCAAGAACCCGAGAAAGAGAGAATGGCTCAGTGTCAGGTCAGAGCCCTGGCACATCCCACCCAAAGTCCCATTTCCAGCCAGGGCTGCCAAATACTACAGAGATTTGAAAAAAAACCTCCCAGAATACACTGGGTCAGGCGGAGGAATCCCTTCCTGACCCCTGACATTGGCCAGATGAATCCCTGAAGCATGAGCTTTTAAGAACATAAGACATGCCCCTCAAGTAATCCCCAATGTTGCTGAGCTCTGCCCTCCACCATCACAAGCAGCCCCATCATACAATCCCACTAAGACATCTGTTCAATTCTCTCTTAAAATGAATTTTGTGTTTTGCCCCCCAAAACTCCCATTGGGAGGCTGCTCCAGAACCTCACCCCACTGGTAGTTAGAAACCTTCCTGTAATTTCTAGCCAGTCTCTCCATCTCTCACGCCTGAATATGCACATGAAACAGATTGACATAGGCTGGCTCCTTGTCCCCTTTCGTGGTTAGGCCATGAATGATGGTTTATAAGACAATGGACCCACTCCCCAGATAATGGCAATGGATATACATCTCCTTTGGAGGCAATAGGTCAGATGCTGCAAATTGCTTTAGTGCCACCAGAGTCAATGGAACAACGGTGGTGTGTTGAAGATCTACCCGAAATGACTTCTCACCTACTCCAGTCTTACACCAGTCTGACTCCTTTGGTTCCAACGAAGCCACTCCTGATTTATACAAACAGGCAAGCAAGACAACTCCCATCATTGTTTTCGGTAGCCATGGAATGGGTACAAGTAGCCAAGTAGTGTAACAGATATCGTTTTGGCACAGAATGAAAGTCTGATTCCTCTCATGCACACAATTTATACCCATTTACGCCACAACTGGTCCAGATTTTCTACTGGTGTAAATCACTCCAGTGGCAGTGACATCCGCATAATAAATCTGGATTTGCATTGGTGCAACTGAGGTCAAAATCAGACCTGGCTGTTTGCAAGCTGTGCAGTCATGGAAATAACTGACATTAAACAAACAGATACTAAGTAAGCAAACTTTAATTAGAGAAAGACAGAAAATTAATTCTTCAGACATTTTATTCTTGGGTGAATAATCTCCAACCAGTCAGTCTCCTCAGGGCAACTTTGATCTCCTTGTTCCTCATGCTGTAGATAATTGGAATCATGATTGGTGGCAATACGGGATAGAGAATTGCCACCACAAGATCCAGAGCAGATGGCGAGCTGGAGGTGGATTTCAGGTAGGCAAAGGCCCCACTGCAAACAAACAAGGACACCACAGTGAGGTGAGGAAGGCAGGTGGATAGGGCTTTATGCTGGCCTTGCTCAGAGGGGATCCTGAGCACTGATTTGAAGATCTGAACATACGACAAAATGATAAAAACAAAGCAGCCTAAGACTAAACATACTGTAAAGGCAAGAACCCCAATTTCACTTAGATATGAATCGGAACAGGTGAGCTTCAGCAGCTGAGGGATTTCACAGAAGAACTGATCCACCATGTTGCCTCCACAGAAGGGCAATGCAAATGTGTTCCCGGTGTGTAGCACAGAGAAGAAAATCCCACTGATCCAGGCACCAGCTGCCATTTTGACACAAGCTGTGCTGTTCATCAGTGCCTTATAGTTCAGTGGTTGGCAGATGGCAACATATCTGTCGTATGCCATGATGGTGAGAAGGGAAAAATCCGTTCCCAGCAAGAAGAGAAGGAAAAAGATTTGGGCAACACACCCAGCATAGGAAATGGACATGATGTTCATGAGGGAGTTGGCCATGGATTTGGGGACAATGACAGAGATGGAGCCGAGGTCTACGATGGACAGATTCATCAGGAAGAAGTACATGGAGGTGTGAAGGTGGTGACTGAAAGCTATGGCCATGAAAAAAAGAATATTCCCCATCAGGGCTGCCAGGTAAATCACTAGAAACACCACAAAGTGCAAAATTTGCAGCTCCCAAAAATCAGAGAATCCCAGGACAAGGAACTTGGTCACGATGGTTCAGTTGGATATTTTCTTTCTCAGGACATGGTGTGATGTCTGCAGAAGGAAAGAAAAGAGCAAAGGCCAGCATTAGATCAGTAAAATAACTCTCCTTTTTAAAAACCATCCTAATTTCATTGAGTCAGACCTTTAGCTTGTGAAGATTGGTGTAATATGGGAATGAGAATGGTGAAAACAGTAGAAAATAATAGAGTTATTCCTGGTTTACACTGGGATGAGAGAAAATAGAATCATCTCAATGGACTCCAGTGGAGTTACTCCTGATTTACTCCAGGATGATGGAGAGAAGAAATAGGAGCAATTCCTTTTGAGGTATTTGTATACCTCTGTCACCCAGATGTGCGCAATCTCTGGATAACATTGTATAAATGTTACTATCCTCAGTTTATTGAGGGGATCTGGAGGTTTCGCTGGTCCAATTCTGTTGTCAGGGCACTGCTGTGAATGTGGGGTAAGTTCATTGCATACCATGGAATTACCCTCCATTTAAACTGCTCTAATGGGAGCACTATCTCACAGGGAGGAGACCAAACCCAGCCAGAATTATGCAGTATACTCAAGTCAGGAATACAGCTCAGGAGATCCGATGCTCCGTCCTCCGTTTTAGCCTGATTTCCACGCTTGCTGTTGGAGACAGACCTTCTGGTTCCTCTCCTGATACTCTTACCACTCAACTCAACACCCTCCCAGACTTGGAAGAGAACCCAGGAGTCCTGACTCCCCGTTGGCCCCTTCTCTAACCCACTAAATGCAACAAGCCTCCTGGAGATGGAAATACAGGCCAGGAGTTCTGGCTCTACCCACTGGACTCAACTCCCTCGCAGAACTGGGAACACAAGTGAGGTATCATGACTTGCAGTCCCCTCCACAAACCACTACATCAGACTGCATCTCCACCTCTCTCCCAGTAACTCTCCACCGCCTTCAGGAATGACTGTGTGATTGACAATGGAGAGTCATTGGGCTAGCAAACATGCATGAGAGTGATTCTCCAGAGTGGTACTTGGGGCACTTACCTGGTATTTGGAAGAGCTGAGTTCAAGTCCTGCTCCAATGACTATTTTATTATTGATAGAAAATGGAGCAACTACAACAGGAGTAGGGTAACCAGATGTTCCGATTTTATAGGGATAGTCCCAATTTTGGGGTCTTTTTCTTATACAGGCTCCTATTACCCCCAACCCCTCGTCCCAATTTTTCACACTTTTTGTCTGGTCACCCTAAACAGGAGAGACTGAGACAGTCTCATTTCAGAACAGCCCATTGCCTAGTGGTGCAGGCACTGTCCTGTAAAGTGGGAATTCAAATAACTTCTTATCATCAGCTAGAGAGAGGGAATGAATCTGAGTCTGTCACAGGCCAGCTGAGTGCCTTAACCACTCAGCTTCAAGTTATGAGGGGTGCTTGTCCCACAGTCTTTATGAGAGACAGAAATAGAACCCCCAGATCTGGTTCCTCCCCTCTACACACTGGACTGAACTTCCTCCCAGAATCACACATAAAACTCAGGAGTTCTGGCTCTTAGTCCTCACTACTTTTACCCATTAGGCCTGACTCCCTTTCCAGGGCTGAGGATAGAACCCAGGAGTCCTGGCACCTAGTCATCACTGTTTTAACACACTTGACCCAAGTGCCTTTTCAGCAAGCTAGTAGACAGAAGTAAAAATAATCTGAGAACTGGACACAAACAGATGATGTATGATAGATAGATTGACAGATAGATAAATGTAACAACAAACTAACAGAGAGATGCAAGTAAGAAAAGAATAAATACAGATAGTAATACAAATGTGGATAGAGAAGTAAAAACAAACTAATTGAAAGAGAAAAGTACAAACAGACAGATAGACTCCAATAACAAGAAACTAATGTACAGAGAGAAAAATAACAATGAGCTGAAAGTGTTTGTCACAATTTTTGGAAAATTTTAATGTAAATTCCTCAATCCATTCTAAATATATTGTGTGCCAATTTCATCAATTCCCCCAGTCCCAAGAGAAGAAAACTGAGGAACAAATATTTTGCCTCCTCTTTTCTAAGGTAAATGCTTTGGACTGCCTCAGTTTTTCATGCCCAAATTGACCTAAGAGTGAAACTATAAAAAATATCTATGGTCACTTACTATTTCTTCCTTAAAGTGAACCTCTGTAATCCCCAAATATATTTCATTGCAATAGCAAACTTACGGTGCTGGTCTGTGTGTGGAATCCTCCCAGACTGAGATGTCTTTTCTCCACCAGCTACAGACTGCAATTGATTGCTCCTCTCTCTCTAGCCCTATACACATACTTCTATTGATCAATCTCTCTGTCTAGTGCCCCATCCCTGTATTATAAAAGGCCGTTCCCACATCGCAGGGAGGCTGAGCTGCTGGAAATACACTGAGATCTGTGCTGTCCGTGGATGAGCTGTGTGTCAAAAACATGAGTGATGCAGGAAGGTGATTTATCCATATCTGTTTTCTAAGGGCTTGTGGGACTCACTCCCTGGCGCCCTCAACAGCCCAGTGGCAAAGGTTCATTTCTCTTGCCCTGTACTTCCCTGAAGAGTTTTTAGAAATTAAAATAATCACAATTACAACGAGGCAGCAGTGTCTAGAGGAAAGATTGTGAGGCAAACACTGCGGGCACACAAGACTGTACTCCAGACATCTGGCATCAATTACTAGCCCTGCCACTGACCTACTTTGTTACCTTGGGGAAGTCATTCCCTGGGGCTGTCTTTCCCCTCTTGTCTTTTCTACTGTAAGCTCCTTAGGGCAGAGAGTGTGTCTTACTTAATATTATGGACCTCTCATATCAGGTTCAAATATAAGATAATTAATTAATTAAAAAACTAAGGTCCAAGGTGTCCTGAGATCTGATCCCAACTATTCCTCTGGCTTTGTTCAGTCCCTTCCTCAGTTTGTCATCCATCCAATGGGGATAATAATTACAACATGGAGGATAATTCATAATTAGTAGAGATACTCGAAAATATCTTCCTGTCAAAACATCTTTTTGAAGAAAAATTTCTTGTTATTGAAATTAATCTTGGTGTGGAGAAAATTCATTTTGAAATCGTTATTCTACAGGATTTTGTTTGTTGGTTGTGGGAAGTTGTTTGGGGATTTATTTTTATGAAAACCTGGAGATGGAAAACTCTTTGGTATACTTTTTCAGGGTTTGCGGGAAAGTTTTCAATCTTTTCCCAAAACTAAAACATATTTACCATAAACTGGCATTTTTACTAGAGAAGTTTATTGAAAAGCAAACGCTTTTCAGTCTGCAGTTTCATTTTTTTGCCCAGCACCCCATACATAAGCAATATTATGGAATGTTTCTATTGAAACAAAACCTTGACATTTCCCACTAAAATATAATTTTGATTTTTGGTCAGCTTTAATAATGAGTAATTAAAACTAAATTAAATGCATTTGAGTTGATGTGGGTGCAACATTCATTGTAATTTTATTTGACAGCATCTGCTTGTCATAGGAAATTTCTAACAGGGTAAGATGTTTGGATCATCCAGTCCGGTATTCTGTCCCTGATAGTGGCCAGTACCACCTGATTCAGAGGAAAGTCTAAGGCCTGGTCTATACTAGTCTGTTATTTCGGAATTAGCCGAGTTAATTTAAAAAAAAAATAGATTGCGTCCACATGACCATACCAGCTTTTTCGATTTAAAGGGCTCTTTAAATCAATTTCTGTACTCCACCTTGTCAAGTGGAGTAGCACTTAAATCGAGATCGCAATCCCCGGTTAAAGGTATTGTGGATGCAATTCAAGGTTTTGGCCTCCAGGAGGTATCCCAGAATGCTCATTTCTGACCTCTCTGGACAACACTCTCAACTCCGATACAGTAGCCAGCTGGGCAGGAAAAGCCCCGGGAACTTTTAAATTTCATTTCCTGTTTGGTCACCATCAGCACATGTAACCGTCAGCACAGTCCACCATCACAGAAGACCATGCAGTGTCCACCATCACAAGAGACCACGCAGTCCCGGATTCGCAGACAAGCTCCAGCATGGTCCAAACGGGAGGTACTGGATCTCATCACATGGTGGGGAGATGAGTCTCTTACGGCAGCATTATGTTCCAAAAAAAGGAATGCAAATATGTATGCTAAAGTCTCCAGGGCCGTGATGGAAAGAGGCTACTCCAGGGAGTATTGTACAAAACTCAGGAAGCTCAGGCAAGCATACCAAAAAGCCAGGGAGGCAAATGGGCGCTCTGGATCACAGCCCCAAACATTCCGCTTCTACCGTGAGCTCCATGCAGTTACGGGGGGTGACACCAACACTATCCCACCGCTGTCCGTGGACACCTGCAAGGGGGGAGTTGCACGGAGCGAAGATGAATAGTCATTGGAGGAGGAAAAGGAGGAGAACAGTGCACAGGCGGCAAGTAGGGAATCTGTTTTCCCCACAGGCAGGAGCTATGCTTAACACTGGAGCCAATAGCCTCCCCTCATTCCCAATGCGCGCTCCCAGCACATGACCCTGGAGAAGGTACTTCTGGTGAGTGAGAGCCTGATCAAAGCCACTCTGGGCTGTTCACGTGTAGTTTAAAGGGCTCATATTTTCTCAGAGCTTCATCAGAGCCATGCAGTGGGTATGGGAGGGCAGGGGGTTGGGTGTTGTGTGAAGTGATCATCCCAGAGAGCCCACAGGCCCTTCGTTATGGCAAACCCACCAGGCATTGCTTGCTGTGGGAAAGGGGGCTCAGCAGTTTGAAAGCATTGAAATGAATGTAGAAGAAGCAGAACCCCGCGTGCCCCTAGGCTGCCTGAAAGCTGAATTCTGTTGCCCGGCTGTGTGTGATGGCTTACTCACACCAAAGTGTCCCCTTTGTTCTCTGAAATGTATCTTTTAAAATACTACTCTCCCCTTTTCTCCTCCCAAAGGTGCAAATGTTTTAACGCAGCCCCTATCTACTCCATCCCAGAGGCTGGTCCAGATTAGAAGGCGGAAAAAACGAACTCGAGAAGACATGTTCGCCAAGCTCATGCAGTCCTCCCACACTGATAGGGCCCAGCTGAATGCGTGGAGGCAAACAATTGCAGAGTCCCTTAAAGCATTACAAGAACACGAAGAGCGGAGGGACACGCATGGTGAGAGTAGGCAGGACGCTATGGTCACGCTCATCGGGGAGCAAACTGACATGCTCCACTGTATGGTGGATCTCATGCAGGAAAGGCAGCAAGACCACAGTCTGCTGCTGCAGTCCCTGTATAACTGCCCTTCCTCCTCCCCAAGTTCCATAGCCTCCTCACCCAGATGCCCAAGAACACGAGGGGGGAGGCTACAGGGACCTTCACACTCAACCCCAGAGAATCGCCCAAGCACCAGAAAGCTGGCATATGTGAACATTTGATTTGGTTTCTGGACTTGTCCTTTCCTCCTCCTAGCCCCTCCCACCAGTCTGTCTTCTGATTTCTCTCAATGTGTTGTGCAACAAACAATAAATAACAGTTTTTAAACAATTTAGACTTTATTTCCTTTCATATATATGGGAGGGGGCGAGTAACCTCAAGAGAAACAAACACAAGTGTCACACTAAACCCTGGCCAGTCATGAAACTGGCTTTCAAAGCTTCTCTGATGCACAGCACACCCTGCTGCACTCTTCTAATAGCCCTGTTGTTTGACTGTGCGAAATTGTCCGCCAGCTGAATTGCCTCAACCTTCCACCCTGCCATAAAAGTCTCCCCCTTACTCTCACAGATATTGTGGACCACACAACAAGCAGCAATTACAATAAGAATATGGGTTGTGCTGAGATTTAACTGAGCCAGTAAACTGTGCCCGCACCCTTTCAAACGTCCAAAAGCACATTCTACCACCATTCTGCACTTGCTCAGCCTATAGTTGAACTGCTCCTTACTACTGTCCGGGGTGCCTGTGTATGGCTTCATGAGCCATGGCATTAAGGGATAGGCTGGGTCCCCAAGGATAAAGGTCGGCATTTCAACATCCCCAACAGTAATTTTCTGATCTGGGAAGTAAGTCCCTTCCTGCAGCTGTTCAAACAGACCAGAGTTCCTGAAGATGAGAGCGTTATGTACCTTTCCTGGCCATCCCATGTTGATATTGGTGAAACATCCCTTGTGATCTACCAGTGCTTACAGCACCATGGAAAAGTACACCTTGCAGTTTATGTACCGGCCACCCCGGTGTGCCAGGGCCAAGATAGGAATCTGTGTTCCGTCTATCACCCAGCTGCAGTTAGGGAATCCCAGCGCATTGAAGCCATCCAAATGGTCTGTACATTTCCAAAAGTCACTACCCTTGATAGCAGCTGGTCAATGATTGCTTTGGCTACTTGCAGCACTGCAGCCCCCACAGTAGATTTGCCCACTCTAAACTGATTCCCGACTGACTGGTAGCTGTCAGGCGTTATGAGCTTTCACAGTGCTATGACTGCTCGCTTCTCAACTGTGAGGGCTGCTCTCATTTCGGTGTCTTTGTGCTTCAGGGCAGAGGACAGCAAGTCTCAAAGTTCCATGAATGTGGCCCTACGCATACGAAAGTTTCACAGCCACTGGGAATCATCCCAGACCTGCAACACTATGTGTTCCCACCAGTCTGTGCTTGTTTCCTGGGCCCAGAATCGGTGTTCCACTGCATGAACCTGGCCCAACGCCACCATGATCTCCGATTTGCCACATGCCGTGCTTCTAGGAATGTCTGTGTCCATGTCCTCATCAGTATAGTATAGTAATTGTGTTGTCGTCACTTCCTTGCCCAGTTTTGCAGGTACTGCACATACTGCTGGATAATGCATGAGGTATTTACAATGGTCAAAATGGAGATCTGAGCGGGCTCCATACTTGCTGGGCTATGGCGCATGCAAAGGTAATCCTGGAAAAAAGGCGCGAAATGAGCTATTCGGTTCAAGATGGCCCATAAAAGATAGTAAATGGTTGTCTTCTGTAGCTTCCACACAGTTGGTAAGCTCGTTAGAGCTGCAAGAGCGGGAGAGCAGAGTTTGCGGCAGAAGCTGTGCAGCTCTGTTCATGATGGCCACAAAACGGTGGGGAATTGTTGCTGTCTGTAGCTTCCATGGGAGCCCATGACTGACAGCATGGAAAAAGCGGTGGAAGCTGTGTGGCTCTGTTCACAATGGCCAAAAAACAGCAGAGATTTGTTTCCTTCTGTAGCTTCCACAGGAGCCCAGGACAGACAACATGGAAAAAGCGGCGGAAGCTGTGTAGCTCTGTTCATGGTAGCCAAAAAAGGTGGGAAATGCTTAGATGAAAGAGTAGATAGAAAGACAAGAGGACATGCGAGGTGGATTCACAGTACCAGGAGACAGGCGGTGCACCATTCTGCACCATCTGCTGGTAGTATGGCATCTGCTGTAACTTTCATGGACAGAGGAGCGAGTGACAGCACACACTCAGAAACACCTGTGAGAATATTTCTGGCCCATCATGCACTGGGAGCTTAACCCACAATTCCAATGGGCAACAGAGACTGCAGGAACTGCGTGAGAGCTTCCCATGGTGTACCGCTCCAACATTCAATGGTAGCCTCGGTACTGTGGAAGCACTCTGCCGAATTCATGCACTTTAGTGGGGGGACACAACTCCAAATGTATAAAATCGCTTCCGAATATTCAAATAAAATAAGTTCAAATTAATTTCGTACTGTAGACGTGTCCTAAGAGACCCTATAGAGGACAGTTCTCAAATAACCTGCACATGGTGGAGTCTCATCATCCTCAGCTAGTGAATAGTCTATGGCATGAGGAAGGTGAGTTTCTACCCCTCATAGAGTTTTATCTGCTACAAAGTAACTGCATGCCCTCATTATCCAGATAGGCTGCAGTATTAAAAGGAACCTACTTGATTTGTGTGTCTAAATCCTATTGGCTTTCTACAGGAGAGGAGTGCCTAGCTCCATTAATCCCCTTTCAATATCTCACTTAGTTTATTATTAATTACTTATTTTGTAGATTCCATCACTGACACTGACAGTCACTATGGTCCCTGATGGCCTATTAATCTAATTTGAACTGCACCAAAATGGAGTACAAAATTTCTTTAAAAATGCCACAAAATAGTAGATTTAAAAAAAATCCAAATTTCTATGAATTATTTAAACAAAGTTTAAATTGTTTGAAGGGAGCAAGAGGATTCTGCTCCTCTGCCCCATTTATTGTCCAGATCTATTAAACTTAATTCTGGGAGATTTTAGCTGTCTTGGGCAACACCATCTCTCTCTTGGCAATGTAGACTATTTTGTGTTCATGGTTTGGCCAACCTGACAAGTGATGGGATTTTCAAGGTTGTCTATAGATATTTGGCCACCAAAATTCCAATTAGTTTTTATGGGAATTGGGAATACCAGTCCCCTAGGTGAAAATCTCTTCCCATAGTTTTACAATCAAAACCTGCAACACTTTTCTGGTGGCATTTTTAAGGCCATTATTTAATATTTTTATTAATAACTTGGATAACAGAGGAGAGAATCTGCTCATAAATCTTGCAGATGACACCCAGCTGGGAGGGGTTGCAAAGACTTTGGAGGACACAATAAGAATTCAAAATGACCTTGACCAATTGGAGAATTGGTATAAAATCAACAAGAGGAAATTCAAGAAAGACAAGTGCAAAGTTCTTCTCTTGCCAAGGAAAAATCAAATGCACAACTGCAAAATTGGGAATCACTGGCTATATGCATGTTGTGAATGACAGAAATATTCACATTGGGGATTGGCTTCTGGTCCTTATTTCTTGGTAGTATTTTTGCTTTTCTCCAAGGTACATGAGAGAAGACAAGTGGGTTTGAATTATCTGCAGCTGATGTATTGATCTATAGTTATAAATTGCTGAACAAGCCTATTTAGGAGCCAAACTGTGAGTTACTTATAAGTGTTTAATCAAGCAAGACTTTGGTTGGGCCAGACTGGGTTCTCAGTAACACCAGAGTAGAGCTGAAGTCATTGGAGTTATTTTGGATTAATCTCTAAGATCAGAATTTCCTCCACTGTGAGTTTTGGCTGAGTAAAGACTGAGTAAAAACTGTCTACCCTATTGTACCAGTTTTGCAATGTCATATAATTGTGTCACATGGTCTGATCTTCAAAACAGTGCTGAGAATCCCATCTGAGCAGGGCCGGCATAAAGCCTTCTTCACCTGCCTCCCTGACCTCATTGTGGTCTCCATGTATGTTTGCACTGCTATTATTGCCTATATTGCCAATTCCAGCTCAATCTTAGGTCCGGATCTCATGGTGGCTGTTTTTGTATTCTGTGGTGCCTCCCATGAAGAATCCGATCATTTATAGCATGAGGAATGAGGAGATTAATGCTGCCCTTTGGAAAATGATTTTGTCAAGGCTATTGTCCAAAAAATAAAATGGCCACCTTTCTCTCAGGACTATTGTCTCATTCTGTGCTTCTTTATAAATATAATCAATTGTTGACATTATTGTTTCCATGAGAACATAACGTGCAATCCATTTCTGCATACTGACATATTTACACTGGTAAATATCTAGAAAAACTCCACTTAGGTCAACGGAGTTACTCCAAATTTTCACCTATATAAATAAGATAAAAATCTATCTATCTGTCCAGATTAGAATATAAGAATGGCCATTATGGGTCACACTAAAGGTTCATCTAGCACATTATCCTATCTACACACAGTCGCCAATATCAGATGCTTCGGAGAGAATGAACAGAACAGGACAATTATTGAGTGACCCATTCTGTGCTGTCCAATTCCAGCATCTGGCAATCAGATGCTTAGGGACACCCAGAGCATGGGGTTGCATCCCTGATCCTCCTGGTTACTAGCCATTGATGGATCTACCCATTATGAACTTATCATGTCTAGCTACCCATCCATCCCCATACATATCCCTCCATTTATTGATAGATCCATCAGTCTGAGGCTTTTGTATTGCCACTCATCACCATGATATCAAAGTACTTTCCACATCAAATCAGTTACCATATCAAAGTCACACATGGGGTCTCTGGCTCTTCTCCTTTCTTCAGGATGGAGAGTAAACATTCTGCCCCCCGCTGCGGCACCGAGGCTGGAGGAGCTCTCTGCCCCCACTACTGAACCAGGGCCAGAAGAGCTATCAGCCTCTACCATGGGCATGAGGCTCAAGGTGTCAGCTGCTGCCCTCAATGGCAAGGATCTTTTGCTATAATGAACCCCTGGCTCTAATGAACAAATGGCTTAGATCCTCAGGGGTTCGTTATAACGAGGATGTACTGTATTTGTTTGCTTGATTGATTTGTTTCTTTGTTCCACATGTTTTTGGAATATGTGGGTGGGGGTTGGGAGGGCTAGGTATGTTTGATTAGATGGGAGTATCCATTTGATATTATCAAGCAGTGGGTACTACCAGATCAGGCCATGGATCAAGCACACGCCTATCTTCCACTGGTTTGTGGTTCGCTAGCAGAGACAGGGGCCTCCCTGTTGGGACTTAGGCATCTCTCTCTGAGCTAGCACACACTCCTCTCCTCAGAGTCCTTAGAGTTAGAAAAATTTTCCTAATCTTTAACCTAAATCTCTCTTGTTGCAGATTCAGTCCATGACTTCTTATTCTATCTTCAATGGACATGGAGAACAATTGATCACCTTCCTCTTTATAAGAGCCCATAACATAGTTGAAGACTGTTATCAGGTCCCCACTCAGACTTCTTTTCTCTTCCCAGTATGGCAACTGCCACTGAGGAAATGATCAAAGAGCATCAACATTCCTTGTGGCATATGCTAAACCATATGATGGGACACGAATACAATAAGGCTCAGAACGTCAAATCTATCAAATTCCGCAAGTGGCTTTGAAAATTCCCTTCAATGGGACGGGACGTCCAATTCACCTTGGCAGCTTTTACCAAGCCCAGGGCAGGATTCTCCATCGCTTGTTGTCTTTAGATGAAGACTGACTGCCCTTCTGGAACATGCGTTCATCAAACATAAGTTACTGGGCTCAAGACAGGGGTAAATGGCTTGTGAACTACAGTAAGGCAGAAGACTCAGACTGGGTGAGCTAATGGTCCCTTCTGGCCTTAAATCCTATGAATATTCTGCAAAAGTTTCCACTGATGGGACGTAGGGTCCAAACCCCCTTCGGACCTTTAAAATTCTAGATTAAAGCCTGTTTTTAGTCTCTTATTAGTTGGCTCCTTAACTGAGAGCCCTCAAGAACTAAATCCTTCTTTTCACCTATAAAGCAAGTGCGCTTCTCCAAGGCAGCGTATCTGACACCTAACCCGGTGGCATCCTGTCTAGGGAGAAGACAGGGCATTGGTCTAAGATCAGAGCAGTGATTTTTTAAGAGTTCTCAGGAGATAATGCAAGTTCTCAATGACTCCTTTAACTCCATTAGGCCCTACTCCAGAAGGGAGCTACACTGTTCACTGTTGGACAATATACCCACCACCAGTGCCTCTGGGACAAAATGCAGGAAATCTAATTTGTTGGAACATATTCCTGGTAGAGGAGATTTCTAGGAAGCCATGCAGAAGCAGTTTGGGAGGGCTGAGCATGGTGAATCCAGGTAGCTGGCCATTCATTTGGCTTTAAATTGGATAATCTGCTCTTTGTGTGACTTGTCCTCTGTCTGGTACTGAGAAAAAGCCAGACATAGTTTGACCAGTATCACGGATGAGGGACGCATGCAAGGTCACACTGACAGGCAAGGTGATGAGCAAGGGGTGAGGCCATCGCTTTCTCAGAAGTACCAGAATGTCAGGTGTGATTTTGCTTTATATAAATTATAAACCCTGTAATGATTCATAGAAATATGCCTATGAATGTGAATATGACATGACTGGAATATATTTTGTGTTAGATGTGCCATCTAACACATCACTGCAAAGGTTATGGTCTACCGGATACATTCATTCTATTTACATGCATGTATCATTTTTGTTTTTGAAGTTATGAATATTGACAATGTACTTGTTTGATTTTAAGTAACCTCAGTGAAGCAGTTTGTCAGCTTCTTGAGAAAAGACTATTCTCAGTAAGTGCTCAGTCAAGAAACACTTAAGCTCACAATGAACTCTGAGAGATGCCAATCCACGTCTGAGCTTTCCTGTGAATGTGGCATCGTCCGGTAAAGTTATGAGTCATGCATGGACATATGACTTACCCATGTGAATCCAAAACTTCATCGTGCTGCTGGACTCTGCATAGGAAAGGAGAAGGGGTTTCCACCCACAAGAGAAATTTCATTTAAACCCCTGGAAACTCCTCCATTCTGTCTTCAGCTGGCTCAAGAGATATCCTCTCCATCCCCAAAGGATACCTGAAAGAAACTCGAACAATGGATACTAGCCATAAGGGTGTGAGTAATTGCTGGACCCAGACTACAAGGAAGCCAGTCTGTAAAAGAAGCTTACTGGAACATCTCTGAGGGTGAGATTTCATCTGGAATCACTTTCTTACTGTGTTAGGGCTTAGACTTGCGTGTTTTGTTTTATTTTGCTTGGTAATTCACTCTGTTCTGTCTGTTATTACTTGGAATCACTGAAATCCTACTTTTTGTTTTTAATAAAATCACTTTTGACTTATTAATTAACCCAGAGTATGTATTAATATCTGGGGGAAGGGGCAAACATCTGTGCATATGTCTCTATCAGTGTTATAAAGGGTGAACAATTTATGAATTTATTCTTGATAAACTTTATACAGGGTAAAATGGATTTATTTGGGGTTTGGACCCCATTTGGAGCTGGGTATCTGAGTGTTGGAGACAGGAGCACTTCTTGAGCTGTTTTCAGTTAAGCCTGCAGCTTTTGGCGGATGTAGTTCAGATCTGGGTCTGTGTTTGTAGCAGTCAAGCATGTCTCCAACCAGGCAAGGCACTGAAGTCCCAAGCTGGCAGGGAAGACAGACTCAGAAGTAGTCCAGGCACAAGGGATGGCAGTTCCCAGGGGGGTTTCGGTGATCCAACCCGTCAGATCCAGCATTCTGGTAATGCATCAGTGGCCAACCTAGCTGAGGGAAGAGCTGGGAAACATTTTTCCAAACCTTTGGCAGATTGTTTAACTCAGCTAAAAACATAGCAGCATCTATCATGAATAGGGTGAGGAAACCATTTTCCATTGATGAGTTACTTTGACCAGCTCTACCAACCTGAGGTGAGAGCAACACACACACCCCTGCCCATGCCATGAATCTTTGGTCTCCAGAGTGGAGAGAGACTAGGAATGGGCATTGCTGAGATGATCCAGGAATAAAACTGCTCCTCCTCTCGCTAAAGAATTCTTCTCCCTTAGATCTCACTCCCAGTGCTGTTCTGCAGTAGTTTGGTAGGCAATATCAGCCTCTGATTAGTGCAGGAATAAGGTCTCCTGAAGTTCTCAGGCCACTTCTACATATGCGAGAGTCACCATCTAAGCTAGGATGGCACCCAGGAGAGTCAACCAGAGACATCTAGGGCCCAAAGTACGAGCTTCTACAGCTTGAGCTGAACAGCCAAGCTGCCTGACAGCCACTGGAACAGCCTCCTATCCTCTAGGTGGGGCACAAAGGGGCCTCATAACACACACTGCCCATGGCTGGGCTTTATACAGCGACAATGCACAGCTACACGGGTCAAGGACTCCATCTGAGCTGGAGTCACCTCCCTCAGCCAGGAGGAGAGGGAGTCACAGATAGATATACTAATGCAATACCATGGTCTCTACTGGAGTTTATTCTCTGTGTGGCCCCTTCTTCGCTTCTCCATCTATGAACATCCATAAAGTAACAGAGTCACAGAGTTGAAGGCCAGAAGGGACGACCAGTTCATCCAGTCTGACCTGCTCTATGCCAACACTACCCTGCACCCACAGACCAAACCCAACCACTGAAATTAGACTGAAGTGTCACAGCCCTCAGGAGAGTAGACAGTTCTGTGCCACTGGCAGAGAACAGGAGAGCTGGAGGGACACTACTGCCTGAGGCCCCTGCAGTGGCAAGGAAATGATTGAAATACACCCAGAAAATCCTTGCAAGTGACCCACACTACATGCTACAGGGGAAAACAACTCCTCCCCACCGCAAGTTCCCTGCCAATCTGACTGGGGATGGGGAATGCCTTCTTGACCACCACATGGTGATCATTAGATCCTGAGCATGTGGGCAAGAACCAAGCATCTGAGAGAGAGAGAGAGAGAGAGAGAGAGAGAGAGAGAGAGAGAGAGAGAGAGAGAGAGAATGGCTCAATGCCATCACATAGCCCTGGTACATCCACCCAATGTCCCAACTCCAGCCAGGGCTGCCTGATGCTTCAGAGATTAAAAAAAAAATAAACCCACCTCCCAGAATATACTGGGTCACGGGGAACAATCCCTTCTTGACCCCTTCCAGTGGCCAGATGAAACTGTGAAGCATAAGCATTTAGGAACATAAGACATATGCTGCAAGTGAGCCCTAGGGCTGCTCAGCCCTGCCCCCCACCATCACAAGCAGCCCCACCATGCAATCCCACCCAGACATGTGTCCAGCTATCTCTTCAAACTAATTCCACCATTGGACCTCCCATAACTCCTATTGAGAGGCTACTGTAGAGCTTGCCCATTGGTGGTTAGAAACTTCTCTGTAATTTCTAGTCAGTCTCTCCATATCTCACACACCCAAATGCGAATGTAAACCAGGCTGATAAAGTCTGGCTCTTTGTCCCCCTCTAGTGGATAGGCCACAAACGGTGGTTTATAAGGCAATAGGCCCGTTCCCCAGCTGGTGGCAATGGATATATAGCTCCATTGGAGGCAGTAGGTCAGATCAACAGATGCTGCAAATTGCTTTAGTGCCACCAGAGTCAATGGAACTACACTGATGTGCTGAGGATCTTCCCAAAATGTCTTCTCTTACCTACCCCAGTCTTACATCAGTCTGACTCCTCTGGTTCCAACGAAGCCACTCCTGATTTATACACATAAACAAGACAACTCCCATTGTTGTTTTCACTGGCCATGGAATGGGTTCAAGTGGCCAAGCAGTGTAACGAGTATTGTTTTAACACAGAGTAAAAGTCTGATTCCTCTTCTGCACACAATTTACACACATTTAACTCCTCAACTGGACCAGATTTTCTACTGGTGCATATCACACCAGTGGCAGTAACATCAGCAGAGTTAATCTGGATTTGCACTGGTGCAACTGAGATAAGAATCAGACCTGTTTGTGTGCAAGCTGTGTGGTCACGGAAATCACTGACATTAATGAACGAATACTACGGAAGTAAACTTTAATTAGAGAAAGACAGAGAATTAATTATTTGTGAATTACCTACACCCAGTCAGTCTCCTCAGGGCAACTTTGATCTCTTTGTTCCTCATGCTGTAGATAATTAGATTCAAGATTGGTGGCAATATAGAATCGAGAACAGCCACCACAAGATCCAGAGCAGATGGGGAGCTGGAGGTGGGTTTCAGGTAAACAAAGATGCCAGCGCAAACAAACAAAGAGACCACAATGAGGTGAGGAAGGCAGGTGGATAGGGCTTTATGCCAGCCCTGTTCAGAGGGGATTCTGAACACTGATTTGAAGATCTGAACATACGACACAGTGATAAAAACAAAGCAGACTAAGAGTAAACATGCACTAAAGAGAAGAACCCCAACTTCACTAAGATATGTGTAGGAGCAGGCAAGCTTGTGTAGCTGCGGGATCTCACAGAAGAATTGATCCACCATGTTGCCTCCACAGAAGATCAATGCAAACGTGTTCCCGGTGTGTAGCAGAGAGTAGAGAATCCCACTGATCCAGGCACCAGCTGCCATTTTGACACAAGCTCTGATATTCATCATTCTCTCATAGTGCAGTGATTGGCAGATGGCAACATTCCAGTCTTATGCCATAACCATGAGTAGGGAAAAATCTGCTCCCACCAAGAAGATGAGGAAAAAGACTTGGGCAACACATCCAGCATAGGAAATGGACCTGGTGTCTATGAGGGAGTTAGCCATGGATTTGGGAACAATGACAGAGATAGAGCCAAGATCTAGGATGGACAGATTCATCAGGAAGAAGTACATGGGGCTATGAAGGTGGTGGGTGAAGGCTATAGCCATGAAGATAAGACAATTCTCCATCAGGGCTGCCAGGTAAACCACTAGAAACACCACAAAGTGCAAAATCTGCAGCTCCCAAACTTCAGAGAATCCCAGGAGAAGGAACTCGGTCACGGTGGTTCGGTTGGACATTTTCTTTCTCAGGACATGTTTCAGGATGTCTACGGAGGGTGGTACAAGAGCAAGGGCCAGGATTAGATCAGTAAAGTAACTCTCCTTTTCTGAAATCCACCTTAATTTTCTTCAGCCAGAACTTTAGTTTGTGAAGACTGGTGTAATATGGGAATGAGGATGGGGAAAACAGCCCCACTGACTCCAATTGAGTTACTCCTGATTTATACTGGGGTGAGAGAAAGTAGAATCTGCTCAATGGACTCCAGATTAATATTGAGGCCTTGAGGGACTGTAGCCATTATAGATATCCTGGCACTTTCACCAATAACTGAGCATCCCAGGTCCCAGCTTGGTGAAACCTTTTACCTTTACTCTGAGTGTGAGATTCTCCTTAAGTTCCTATCTGTTTTAATGTTGCTAAGCAGCTGTTAGATGTCTATCACATCCCACCTCAGAGGTTCAGTGTGTTGATACTGAACCCAGTGTACACAGCATCTGACATGTGAATCCTTTACGGTCTACTGGGATGAGAGATAAAATGGAGATCTGTACAGGGAACACATTCTCAGTCCTTCCACTTTGGGTTGAGAATCAAGAGGAGAAATTTCATTGCAAATGGGATATTTTGTTTGGGGAATTTTCCATGACATGAGAATGGGAGGTGAAAAATGAGCCAACTAGCAAGCTTGTTACCTTAACTGTGCCAGCAGCAGTTGGAGATCAAGAAGATGATGACGATGATAGTGAAGAAAGACACAGCCACCACAAGTTCCCGAAGCCAAAAACTCATTTGAACTGTGTAGAGAGGAGAACATCTGGTGAAGTATCAAGTACCACAGGATTTGTTTGGGACAGCTGGAGAGACAAACATCTCCTCTTAACAGAAGATCTGGCCTTTAATCAACATTTCTCTTGCCATCATTCTATCTAGAGTCCTTCTTTCACTCTCTGTGCACAGATGTCTCTGTAGTGGTCCCTATATCTCACAGATTGCCATGAGGACCCTTCTGTCCTGTGGGAGGGGGAAGTTTGGGGAGTATGTTACTCTTGGGTATGTTTGAGGGGCATTCAAAGTGATGGAGAACCTCACCTATCACCTCGACTTTGACAACCTCACTCCTGGGGGACAGAATCCACCACCCGCTCACATCCTCCTCATACTCGCAGGCATATTCCCCAGCGCACTTCAGAGTTGTTTGTTGGATAGGGAGCATAGACCAGTTGGAAAGGTGACCACCAGTGTCCACAGTGCTAAACACCCCACAGCTGTACTCTGACCCTGCTGCCCTGGGGATGATCTCAACACCATCCTTGTAGAAGTGACACCTCCAATGGACAGCACTCCCAGGGACCATGCAGGAGAGAAGGACAAAACCTCCTTTTTTTACCACTCCCAATGGGGGATTGACATTCAGTGTTGGCTGGGGAAGGGGATCTGAGAGGGGAGCAGGGAAGGTAAAATATTTGTATGTGTCAGAATCAATGGTCAGAATCAAACTTTATTTTTGTTCTTTGTCCAATTTTTCTTTCTTTACCAGAGGACCCCGATAGTCTTTATTGAAGGACATATTACACCCTGGTGGATGGAGGACCAACTGCTCTGACAGAATTCTGGGAGTTAGTATCTGTTTCTTTCAGAGGGAGGGGCTGCCCGAAACCCCAAGAGCTGAGAAATGTTAATAACCAGAAACCCAGTCTCTATTCATAATGACTGTCTTTCACCCTTGCCTCTGGTAAATGCCCCAGAGTGAAAATCTGACCTGTTTAAGTCAAAGGGAATTTTTAATTCCATGGGGCCAGGATTTCACCCTTAGTGTCTAGTATCTAGCAGAACCTCAGCTGGGAACAGCAAACAGGCTACTTTTGCCTTTGAGATCAAGATTGAAAACAATGAATAGTGAATATATATCCCCTCTGGCCACTTGGGTGAGAGCTGGAGGCTTTTGACACCACCACAATGAATTTAAATAGGGGGGTCACTTCACTGCGTCAGCTGTTGATAATAATTCAAAATTTTGATGCTCTAGTTATTTTCTGTTAAGAAAGTATATAGAGCTACCTGGATTTACATCAACTGAAGATCTGGATCCAAGTTGATGGATTGTTCTGTTTTAAGACAATCCATCCATCCATCCATCTAGGAACCCAACCACTGTATCCATCCGTATTTTACAATGGAACATTTTTCCACTGGAAAATGCCATTTTGTTGAAACCAAAACTTCCCCTGGCAAGATGATAATTTTGATTATATTTAATTTCTGAAATTAAAAATCTTTTTGATAATGTTGAAAAAGTTTTACTCTAATATTTTTTGGAACAGAACATTTTGATTTTCCATTTTAAAGGAACTTTTCATTTCAAAATTTCTTTTATAGCACACACACACATATATATGTGTGTGTATATATGTGTGTGTGTGTGTATATATATGTGTGTGTATGTGTGTATGTTAAAATCAAAACAAAATGTTTCAGTTTATTAAAAACAAAATATTTTGATTGATGCACATTTTTCTTGACAATATTGCTTCAGAGGAAATCATAGTGTTTGTTCCAATTCAGAACAAGAGCAGATTTTGAATCACTGAATTTCCCTCAAAATGGAAATTCTGGTTCCCACACAGCTTTAATTCATCAATCCACAATACCATTATTCTAGCAGTAGCCTTCATTCTTCCTCCAAGGAACTTAGAAAGCTCCTTTCTCTGGAATATCTAAATGCCTGTGTCTCCCCCCCTCACCCCCATTGCACTGACCTGTTTACAGCTAAGTGACTGGAGTCTACCTCACTGACTGCAAAAGGAAGATTTACACAGGACACCAAATTAAACAGAAGGGAAAATGTAGACTCACCTGTCACTGTTACCTGGATGGGGTTGCTCTCTTTACATGGGATCTCTCCACTGGATTGCTGTATCAAGAAAGGATGCATGTGTAGGTTCCAGCATCTGCCATACTCAGTGCAGGCAACTGAAGTAATTGGGTGTGACTGAATGGAGATGACAGGGCCTATCTGGAGTCTAGTCTCCGCCCTTCCCTATCAACTCTCATTGCAGACACTGTGTCTCCCTCGGGAGCAGAACATGTCAGAGTGACAGCTTCTCCAGCTATGTAGACAGGACATTCAGGAGCCAGGGTGAGAGAGGGGATGCTAGGGGGTGTAGAACACGCAAAGAGGGGAAGTGCTTATTACTTGCCCAAGGATGGGGTAGGGGGTGGTGAGGACTTTTTTTTCCAAGTGGAGTCACGCTTGCTGACTGAATAGAAGGGAATATCAGTGAATGTGTCCATGATCCATGGAAAAAACTTCTTTCAATCTCACTGCCCAGTGCTGTAGGCCAAACTGCCATGCAATCCAATATAAACTCATATAACTGGTCAGAAATTTTTTCCCAAGGGAAATTTTCCATTTTTCAGTGAAAAATCAAGAACTCAACATTTTAGGGCGGAGGGGTGAAGGGGGGGACGTGAAAATGTTTGTCCAATAAATACATTAAAATCTGAAAACTGAAAAATTGTCATTTGGAAGTGCCACCATGGTGCATTATGGAAGTTGTAGTTCAACAGCCTCATGTTCCCATTCTCCTCTTTTGGTCTTGCTGCCTAGCCACACTACATCTCCCATCATACACCCTGGTCTCCCCTCTTGTTGACCTTCTGTGTTGCAACCGGGAACTCCCTTGGTGGTGGTGTATTATGGAAGATGGGGAGCTCAGCTTCCAAAGGAGAATGGCCGCATTAGTCATCTGAACTACAGCTCCCATAAGGCACCCTGGTGGAATTTCAGAATTGATGTTTTAACTGAATATTTGTTTTTTGGACTAAAAATGATTTCAGCTTAATACAAAGATATTGAGAACACCTACTCCTTCAATTACTACACTGAGTGTTTGTTTTTCTAGATCAGAGTTTCAAACTGTTTAATTACAACACTAACAGAATACAGTTGGATTGAGATAATAAAATTAGATGCTTCAATCTATATTAAGGAGAAGCTGCCTTTAATGATTTTAAAAATAACATATCTCAACTCTTATATTATGTCATAATATGATGTATCATGTCATATTATCTTATGCCCAACATGATATAGCATGCCATGTACTACTATGACTGACATTTCATGAAAGGATGAAAAAGATAACAAAATAAAATAAAATGCTCATTTTCAAACAACATTTTGAAAGTTTCAAAAACAAATTTTCTCTCCATTTTGTGGGCAATTATGAAAAAAATTGTTTTGATTTGGAATTAAAAAGAAAATTCAAATGTCAAAATTTCTTATGAAACAGAACTTCCATTTTTTTACTAGTTCACCTTACAGAGAACTAAATTAAGTGTATTGGCTCAGGAAAGAGACCTGGGCTTTATTGTGGACAACTCAATTAAGACAACTGCTCAATGTGCAACTGCAGTGAGAAGAGCGAAACAAAATGTTTGGATGGCATGGAGAGTAATACAGAGAATATCCTACTGCCTTTACAGAAATCAATGCTGCATAGTGTGTGTCTCATCTGCATACTGTGTGTAGTATTTGCCATTACATCTCTAAAAAGATATTGCAGAAACAGAGGAAGTTCAGAGAAGATGAATGAGAGGAATCAAAAGCTTGGAATATCTCTCACATAGAGATTGAAAAGACTGTGATTGTTTCCTTAGAAAAGAGACAGAGAATATGTATAACATTGCATGGTGTAAGAACCGTAGATCAGGAGCTTCTGTTCTGCTTAACAAAAGAGCAAAAGGGCATTCAATGAAATTTAACAATGGCAAATACAAAACTAGTGAAAGGAAATGCTTGTTTCACCCAGTGGGTGAATAGACTGTGAAACTCATTGCCACAGGCCATTGTTCAGGCCAAGAATTTAGGAAGATTAAAAATGACTGGGCATTTATTTGGATATCAAGATTATCCAGATGATCAACTGATGATAAAAAAACTTTTGGAAGAGAGATTAAACCTCAGGCTTCAGGGTTTAAGCCAACCCCTAATTACTAGAGACCAGGGTGAGACCTAATGTGGGGGACAGATTATCTCATATTTGCTACTGCTGACCACTGTTGGAGACAAGATATTGAGTTATATGGATTTCAGGTCTGAAATAGTCTGGCAATTCCTGTGTTCCTAAGACTCATAGATTCATAGACTCTAATGTCAGAAGGGACCATCATGATTATCTAGTCTGACCTCCTGCACATTGGAGGCCACAGAATCTCGCTCACCTACTCCTGTAATAGACCCATAAACTCTGTCTGAGTTACTGAAATCCTGAACTCATGATTTAAAGACATCAAGTTACAGAGAATCTGCCATTTACACTAATTTAAACCTACAAATGACCCATGCCCCATGATGTAGACAAAGGTGAAAAAAACCTAGCATCTCTGCCAATCTGACCTGAGGGAAATTCCTTCCTGACTCCAAATATGGCAATCAGTTAGACCCTGAGCATGTGGGCAAGACTCATCAGCCAGATACCTGGGAAAGAATTATCTGTAGTAACTCAGAGCCCTCACCATCTAGTGTCCCATCACCGGCCATTGCAGATATTTGCTGCTAGCAGTTGCAGATCAGATACATACCATTGTGCATAGAGTTCTCCCTTTCCTAGTGTAGACTTACCACAGATCGATATGGAGACAGGGGCACTCCCTGAGGATGGGATTTCCCACCCGGAGTGGCGTACCTAATACCTGCAGGTGTATGAACCTGAGTCCTTCAGGCTGACCTTGTGTAGCTGGCAACTCCAAGTGTCCTGCTGTGGGTATTGTACTGAGGTCACTTCTGACTTCCCCTTGAAGAACTGGAATCTAATTAGTTGGTACTTTGCACACACTGAGCACCTGAGAGTAATGGAGTCCCCAGTGAGGTAAGTGGAATATTGAGGGAACACAGTGAGCATTGGGACAGGAATAGCAATGCCTGAAAACAAATGGGAATTTAAAAGAAGATCAAAAAATTAGGAATAGAGCTGATTGGATTCTTTGGATAAATTAAAAAAAATAGCCTGGAATTTTCAGAATCAAATAAATTTAAAATTTCTATTGAGTTTTTAGTTTAAATTTTAGTTTAAATTTTTATTTTGGTTGTTGAAAACTGACTTTTTTTCAATTTTAAAATTTGTGATTTTTAATTATTTTTGCCTTTTCCTCCATGAATGAATCATGTCTAGGTTGGGGAGGAGGTTGTTCGTCACTTATTTCTTTTACTTTTCACTTCTCTTTTTCCATTCTATACATTTAGAACACTTCCTCGACGTTAGAAAAGGTGCAGAGCAGTAAATAGAAAAATCAAAACTTGTAACTCTGACACTCACTTGCTTTTCCAAAGTTGGAGAAGTTCTGAAATGTTTCAGAGGGAGAGGAAAGTTAAAACAAAATAAAAATAAACAAACCCATGACCCTGGACATTATTCATTTTAGTGCACTCTGTGGAAAAAGGGAAAAGAAAGGGAATGGACAGAAAAGACACAAATTCAAAATATGTGAAATTTTGAATTTTTTCAAAACAGAAGTGATGAACATTTTTGAAAAAATGGTTTTTTTCTGTTTCAAATAGTGAGCAATTGAAATAAATTTTAAATTTCAAAATTGTTCATTCAATTGTTTGCCCATTTTCCAGTTAGCGCTACTCCAGAGGATGGTAGATACTAATTTTATTTGTTTATTATTTATACTGTGGTAGTACCTAAATGCTCCAGACACAGACTAGGACCCCACAGTGCTAGGTGCTGTACAAACACAGAACAAAAAGATGGTTCCTGCCCCTAATTATAAGAAATAAACAACAAGTGAATATGGAAAGACAGAGTGAATATGGAAAGACAGAGAAATAGCTCGCAGGTTGATCCCTAGGGCTCAATCCGGCCTCTCTCTGAATCTTCCTGTGATGGTAACTCCCATAAGACTTTATAGAAATATATATATATATAACATAACTAGAATGTGTTTTATGCTATATGTGCCATGTAACATATAACTGTAAAGGTTATAATCCACTGAATGTATTAATCCTATTTGCATGCATGTATCATTTTTGTATTCAAAGTTATGAATATTGGCTGTATATTGGCTTGATTTCTAAGTAACCTTAGTAGAGCATTTGGTCAGTTCCTGGAGAAAGGGATGTTGAAATTAAGTACCTAATAAAAAAAAAACATGTAAAGGCCAATGAATCTTGGAATGCTCTAATCCACATAAGAAGTCTACTTGAGAACGTTCAAGGTAGCATGTGACCCATGGCTGCTACCTGGTAAGAAACTGTGAGTCATGCATGGACATGTGACTTGCCCAGGTGACTCCAGAACTCCATCTTGGAGCTGGACTTTGCATAGGAGAGAGGAGGGGGTCTCCACCCACAAGAAAATCTATTTAAGCCCATGGGACACCCCTCCATTTTGTCTTCAGCTGGCTAAAGAGAGAGCCTCTCCACTCCTAAAGATAACCTGAAAGAAACTGGAACAAAAGACAATAACTACAAGGGGGTGTGAGTGATTGCTGGACCTGCACTAGAAGAAGAGTAGTCTCTAAAAGGAAGCTTACTGGAACTGGTGAGATTTTATCTGTACTCAATGGTATTCAGTAATATTAGGCACAGATTTGCGTGGTTTATTTTATTTCACTTGGTAATTCACTTTGTTCTGTCTGTTACTACTTGAAACCACTTAAATCCCACCTTCTGTATTTAATAAAATCACTTTTTACTTGTTAATTAACCCAGAGTATGTATTAATACCTGGGGGATGGGGGCAAACATCTGTGCATCTCTCTCTATCACTGTTATAGAGGGTGAACAATTTATAAGTTTACCCTGTATAAGTTTTATATATGGTAAAATGGATTTATTTGGGTTTAGACCCCATTGGGAGTTTGGGCATCTGAGTGTTAAAGACAAGTACACTTCTGTAAGCTGTTTTCAGTTAAGTCTGCAGGTTTGGGGCACTTGGATCAGGCCTAGGGTCTGTGTTGGAGCAGACAGGTGTCTCAGCAAGACAGGGTGCTGGAGTCCCAGGCTGGCAGAGGCAGACATCATAGAATATCAGGGTTGGAAGGGACCTCAGGAAGTCATCTTGTTCAACCCCCTGCTCAAAGCAGGACCAATCCCTAGAGAGATTTTTGACCCAGATCCCTAAATGGTTCCCTCAAGGATTGAACTCACAACCCTGGATTTAGCAGGCTAATGCTCAAACCACTGAGCTATCCCTCCTCCCTTTAAAAAATACCAACAAAAAAAAATCTCCAAGGGAGAGCACAAACACAGTCCCCCACTACCACAAGTAATGCAGTCAAGTTTCCCGCATTGGGGGAAATTGCAGGGGTCAGCACATCCACAATGCAATGGAGGAGCCTCACCCTGGGAAAATCATCTTCATGATCATGGTCTCTCCCCTGTCAAGTAAGTAGTCTTGGCAGAGCACTTGGCAGTTCATAAGGGGGTTTCTGTGATCCATCCTGCCACACTTCCCATGTAGGAAATTTCACGGCTGCTTCCAAAAGGCCGTTCAATTTTACTGGGTCACTCTCAATTTCACATCAGCCTCAGAGTTTGTGGTGAGTTACAGCTCCATGGAGGTTGGAAACAGAGAAGATAGAACTGGTTGGAACACAGCAAACCATGTTCTAGTAGGGGACAAAGGAGAAGTGATTGTATTTACTTATTTGCTGTTTATACCCTGGATCTCCCCATTCTTCATTCAAGGCATGCATCCCCTTCAAAACTGCGTTTTAATTAGCCTGAAGAGATTATCTGTTAGGTCTTAACAGAAGATAGTTGTGAGCGGAGAATTATTCACATAAACCACATTTCCTCTGCTACTGTGGATTTATTTATAATGTATATTTTAAGCTACTGCTGAAAAGCACCAGCTCAACCGCCTCTCAAGCCCTTCCAGTGGGTGATGGGGACTCAGTCTTCTTGGACCAGTGCATTCTCATTGCCTTTACTGAGGCTGCCAAACAGGGTCACTAAGTGCCGGTTTGTGTGGTGTGGGCATCTGTTCTGCTGGGAATGAAGCTGAAATCTCGCCCAGTCATTTCATATAGGGAACAAGATGTGGCCATCAGAAGAGAACTAGAACTGGCTGAAAATGGTGTGTGTGTGTGTGTATGTATGTGTATGTGTTTTGGAAAGCTCTTTCTTTTTCTATGGAAAATGACTTTTTGACAAAAGGGAAGTTAAAGAGGAAATCTACATTTTTGTTGAAAACTAAAAAATCCCAAACATTTTTTCTTCATTTTTGACCCTCCTGCCTCAAAACTTCAACTAAAAAAATTCAACAAAAATGAAAAACAAAAAAGATATGTTTGTCACCACCCCCCCAAAAAAAAAATATGGGAAAGAAGTAATGGGCTGATCGCTGATAATCAAAATTTACAGAAAAAAAATGAGAAAAATGCCGCTTGAGAACTTTTTAGAGTTAAAATCCAGTAATTTAGACTTTTGAATTAGGGCTGTTACAAATGGACTAGCAAATGAGTAGTAGAAACCAGTATGATTTGTTGATTTAAGGCTATTCACTGTCTATATTTTGACATATGATGTTGACAATTTTTATTAATGGTTTATAAAGTTTCAGCATCTTGAATCTCATTGTCTACTGGCATTAAATAATTGACTAACACCCCCCATAATTTTCCACAACTTAGAAAATAGGTCACGTTCTCAAGACCTTTAATCATTCTTGTTGCTCTTCTCTGGACCTTCTCCAATTTCTCCACATCTTTCTTGAAATGCGGTGCCCAGAACTGGACACAATACTCCAGTTGAGGCCTAACCAGTGCAGAGTAGAGAGGAAGAATGACTTCTCGTGCCTTGTTTACAATACACCTGTTAATGCATCCCAGAATCATGTTTGCTTTTTTTGCAACAGTATCACACTGTTGACTCATATTAAGCTTGTGGTCCACTATGACCCCTAGTTCTCTTTCTGCCATACTCCTTCCTAGACAGTCTCTTCCCATTCTGTATGTGTGAAACTGATTGTTCCTTCCTAAGTGGAGCACTTTGCATTTATCTTTATTGAACTTAATCCTGTTTACCTCAGACCATTTCTCCAATTTGTCCAGATCATTTTGAATTTTGACCCTGTCCTCCAGAGCAGTTGCAATCCCTCCCAGTTTGGTATCGTCCGCAAACTTAATAAGCGTACTTTCTATGCCAACATCTAAATCGTTGATGAAGATATTGAACAGAACCGGTCCCAAAACAGACCCCTGCGGAACCCCACTTGTTATACCTTTCCAGCAGGATTGGGAGCCATTAACAACTACTCTCTGAGTACGGTTATCCAGCCAGTTATGCACCCACCTTATAGTAGCCCCATCTAAATTGTACTTTCCTAGCTTATCTATAAGAATATCATGTGAAACTGTATCAAATGCCTTACTAAAGTCTAGGTATATCACATCCACCGCTTCTCCCTTATCCACAAGGCTCGTTATCCTATCAAAGAACGCTATCAGATTAGTTTGACATGATTTGTTCTTTACAAATCCATGCTGGCTATTCCCTATCACCTTACCACCTTCCAAGTGTATCCCAACTTCCAAGCAGCTATTATGTCTCTGTTGGGTATGGTTACATAGGATATATTCTGTGCCAAAATCCCATTGATTTTCAATAGGATTTGGGCACTGAAGTCCCTCTGAAACTTCCAGCTTTAATCTCACTGAGTTTTAGCAGCACATTTGCAATATAGAAAAGATTATACTCCCTTTTCCCCAAAGGTGTGTCTCTTGCTTACTTAAATTTAAGTTCTATAGGGCAGGAAGTATCTCTCACTATGTGTTTGTAAAGTGTCTAGATCAAGGGAACCTCGATCTAGGTTGATGGAAGTGTTTATATGCTCATATAGAACCAGTATTGCTCCTAAGTATTATTATTACAATATCAAATACATTTTCCCCCATTCAAACATATCTGTGCTATAACTGAGAGATGAAAAAAACCTTCCAGCAATCACAAAGAAATGGATATTGTGTTGGTAGCATAATGTGCAGTACTAAGTAATTGGAAATGTGAGGCCAGTTGGGATACATTGGCAGACCACCAGTGACGTCAACAGAGCTGCTCCAATGTACAGGAGCTGAGAGACTGCCCTCCTGATCTGTTCCAGTCATCACAAAGTATTTGTGGTTTCATCAGAATCATTTACAGAAATGTGAACACTGCAAGTTTTCATTAGGAAAACTACAGTTAATAGTAAGGGTGAAATAGGCTAACATCTGGTGTGATACTGACCTGTTAATATAGTTCTGCAATAACATATGTTTTATATATCATGTTGTGCTTTTTCTTAATATAAAATCAGCATAGAGGCCAGATTCTTAACAGGTATAATTCGCTGGAGTGCCATTAAATTAATGGAGTGAGGTCAATTTACACTAGTTTGAGACCTGGCCCTATGCTTGTAATTAATACACATTGAGAAATGCAGTGAGTCAAGAAAAAGAAAGAAAGAAAGAAAGAAAGAAAGAAAGAAAGAAAGAAAGAAAGAAAGAAAGAAAGAAAGAAAGTTAAATGGAGAAAATGACAAGTCTCTTTTGCCACAAAGTGTTTGACAGTATTCTCTTTCTCTTCCTTATCTGCTGGCAAGAGGGAGACAAAGTGCTATTTTCTTCACTGTTGCCAGTTGACTTCACATGGGTTATTGATTAATATTAGAATCAGAGTTAGGGCTAGCACTAAGGGTTAGAGTTAGATTTAAAGGACCGGTTAATTCCATAATCTTGGCCAGAGTCCAGTGAATGCTGTGTCTGAAACAATATTTACAATTCAACCTGAGATTCTTCATGCTATTCAAGAAATGGGTTTAGGGTCACAGTTAGAGTGAGGGTTATGGTTAATATCAGACTTAGTGTTAAGGTTATAGTTTGATTTAAACATTTGGGATGGGGTAGGATTTAGATGAGAATATAGGGTTGAGATTAGAGTTAGAGTTAGGAGTTAAGAGTTAGGGTGAAAAGGTTAAGTTGGGGTAAAATTTAAGGGGGAGTTATCAAGATAAGGATTATTAATTAGGATAAAGGATTGGGGTTAGGGTTAAAATGAGCAGTTAAGGTTAGAGTTAAGAGTAAGGTAAAGGTAAAGAGTAGGGGTCAAGATAAGGGTTACTGATAAGGTATTAAAGAAAAATTAAGGGTTAGGGTAAGATTTAGAGTTATGTGTTAGAATTTGGTTTTAGAGTTAGAGTCAGTTCCTTAGTCTAGCCTGAACTTCCATAAATTTTATGCCTGAAATTATATTCACAATTAATCCCGAGTTTCCTCACACTATGTTGGAGACTGGCTATGATTAGTGCTATGAGTGAGGGTTAACTCTGTAGTGTTCTCCCAGCTCCCACAAATGTCCTGCCACAATTCTAATTACCATTCATCCTGAAGCTCTTCTCACCACTCAGAAAATAGGACACAGTGTCCCTTGGCACCTCCTTGACCATCTGGTTCCTCAGGGTGTAGATGAAAGGGTTCAACAAGTGGGTGACAATGGCAGTCTGTAGAGTCACCATCTTCTTGAGGCCGAAGGAGAACCCTTTGTTGGGCACCACATACATGAAGATGGCACTGCCGTAGAAGACGGAGGTCACTGTGATATGGGAGGTAGAGGTGGAGGTCTTTTTCCAACCTGTGGTGGAGGGGATGCTGAGGATAGTGGCAATGATGTATAAGTAAGACACCACAGTGAGCATCAGCAAGCTTAGCAGTACCATGGAGGAAAGGGAAAACTCTATAAACTCTAGCAGGCTGGTGTCGGCACAGGAGAGCTTGATCAATGGTTCAGTGTCACAAAAGAAGTGATCAGTGATGTGAGGGCCAAAGAAGGGCAGTTGGGAGATGATGATAATGGGGGAGAGGACAGAAAAGAAGCCTCCAACCCAAGACACCACCACCAGCTGAACAGACATCCGTGGACTCGTGATAGTGGAGTAGTGCAGTGGGGTGCACATGGCCATGTAGCAGTCCACTGACATGACGGCCAAGAGGATAAATTCAGTGGAGATGAAAAAGAAGTAGAAGTAGCACTGGGCAATGCAGCCAGAGACTGAGATGGTCTTTTGCTGTGAAAGGAAGTCCCTCATCATCTTTGGGGCAATGGATGTTGCAACCATAATGTCAAGGAAGGAGAGGTTGGAGAGGAAACAGTACATGGGACTATGGAGGCGGTGGTCAGGCCAGGTGTGTGTGATGAAGATCACATTCCCAGTGACTATCACTATGTAGATTTAGTAATCTACAGCAGCACAATGAAGAAGATGATCTCCAGCTCCCAGATCACAGAAAAAGCCAATAGGATGAACTCATTGACTTTGGTGCTGTGGTAGCCAATCAGCATGTCAGATCTGCTGTTTCAACGAGGCTGGGAAGAAAATGAATTCAAATTCAGTACTGTCAAAAATTAAGTAGGCTAATATTTTAACTAGTCAGTCTGCCATCCACATGTTTCAGAGTACTACAAAGAAAGGAAATGAATGAAGCCTGTCAACTGTAGATAAAAGCGAGAGGATGAGAAAGAGGCAGTTATGCTTAGGGGGAAATACGACATCTATCTGGAAGGCTACTGCTTAAACTGCATCAAGTTAGACTGAAGGCATAATCTTAAAACGTAAACCAAAGAAGTGTGAACATGCAAATCAGAATTCAGTTACCATAATGTCTAGAGAGCCAAGACTGCTGCATTTCCTCCAGATAACATCCCTTTGTGGAAATGTTGATGTAGACTCACCTTGATATCAGAATGAATGAACTAGAACACTCGGAAGCTGACCTGAAACAATGGGAGATTGTTAGGATGGACAGGACCTAATCAGAGAAGGTATTGTTTTTAACAGTTGTCCAAGATTCACTTTTAAGAAAGTGACTATTACACAGGTATAGTCATGCAGGCAGCACCAATGAGATGAGAAATCATCAAACTCCTAGAAGAGGTGCTGAAGTGTAGGGAGTTTCTGCACATTCAACCCCCTCTCCAGGTGTCAGTCAAAGGCATGGACACAGATGTCTTGTGCCAGTGTGGTCTGTCACCAAAGGGCTGTGGCAACAGAACACAAGACAGGAATCCTTAAGACCAAGAAGAAATGGAGAGTTTGGAGGGGAGAGAGCTGGTAAAGGGATGCTCATTACACCATGATCACTTTCTATCTATCTATCTATCTATCTATCTATCTATCTATCTATCTATCTATCTATCTATCTATCTATCTATCTGTCTATCATCAGGGTATGAAATAACCCCTACCTGAAGGAAGTAACGGAGATACATACACTATGGAAGGTTAGTCCATAACTCCAAGTTCTGGGTTTCTTGCACTTTCTTCTTAAGCAGCTGATGCTGTCCACTGCTAGAGACAGGAAACTCGGCTATGTGGAACTATGGCCTCTTCCAGGCTGGCAATTCCCATGTTCCTACAGACATGAGAATAGCACTCCACATACTTTGCAATATTAGCAGGGTAGTGTTGGATATTTTTGGTGGTTTCCTGATAATAGATAGATAGATAGATAGGCTAGGAAAGAGAGAGATAGAGACAGGTTAGAAACAGAGGGAGAGATCTACTCAGCATTAGTGTTTTTCTTACACAAAAACTCTGCTTCTATTGCCAAGAACTAATAGATATTGAGATTGTGTGATGAAGTCAGTGCTTGCAGGTAAAAACACCCACAATCCCTACAGATGAATATGTCACAGACAGATTCTCAGAGGACTAAATGTAGAAAAATAATCAAAGAGCAGAATAAAATGAAATGTTATTGTTATTACTATTGGATTTTCTTTATTCAGAAACTTCTCTTTACATTTCTACGTCTTCTCTTTCAGGATCAAAAACTGATTAAAAATGATTAGCGAATGTAATTAATTCTATTATGGATTGGGATTGAAGGACAATGGCAAACATGTGGGGAAAGCCCAGAACTGGGACTGTAGTGGATTATGGGTTGGTATGCGGGGATATTGGCAGAGCTGGGATAAGGGGCTGTAGGTCACCATTAAAGGGCATTGACTAAACTAAAGTTTCCTACAAATTATGCTTTTGGTGATCCTTGTCGGCCTTTTATATTTGACTTTTCCTTAACTTTCTCTCACCTGAAACTTTTTTCTTTTAATTTTAATTTGAATAAAGGATTGTTTAAAAGGTCCAAATTAATCCTTGATGTAGCTCTGCTGAAATCATTCACCAGGGATGATTTCAAGAATTCAGATACAATTTTCAAACTAAGGTGAAGGGCTAGATTTTTAAAACTAAATAGGGTCCTAATGGGATTTTCAAAGACAACTAAGTGTCCAACTCCTATTGATTTCAATGGGCTTTAGGTACCTAGTTGCTTTTCAAAAATTGCACAAGGTGTCTAAACATTTTAAAAATGTGACTTAGGAGATTCATTCATAGTTTCAAAAATGTCTTGGGTTCTTTTTCACAGATTCCAAGGCAAGAAGGGACGATTGTGATCATCTAGTCTGACCTCCTGTATAACACAGGCCATAGAACTTCCCCAACATAATTCCTAGAGCTGATCTTTTGGAAAAACACCCAGTCTTGGTTTAAAAATTGTCTGTCATGGAGAATCCACTATGACCCTTGGTAAATAGTTCTAATGGTTAATTACTTTTGCTGTAAAAATTTAAGCCTTATTTTCAGTCTGAATTTGTCTAGCTTCAACTTCTAGCCATTGAATCATTAAAGACCTTTCTCTGTTACAGTGAAGAACCCGTTATTAAAAATTTGTTCTCATGAAGGTACTTATAGATTGTGATCAAGTCACCCCTTAAGTATCTCTTGTTTAAGTTAAATAGATAGAGCTCTTTGAGTCTATCACTAAAGGCAGGGGTGGGAAAATTCTTTGGCCCAATGGCCACATTGGGGTTGCAAAACTGTATGGAGGGCCAGGTAGAGAAGGCTGTGCCTCCCCTAAAAGCCTGCCCCCTATGCGACCCCTCCCACTTCCCAACCCTGCACTGCCCCCCTCAAAATCCCTATCCATCCAACCCCCCTCCTCCTTGTCCCTTAACTGCCCCCTCCTGGGACACCTCTCCCCTAAGCATCCCAGAACCCCACACCCTATCCAACCCCCCCTGCTTCCAGTCCCTTGACTGCTCTGACCCCTATAAACACCCCCATCCCCTGATAGTCCCCCCATGACTCCCACACTTATCCCAAACCCCATCCCCTGACCACCCACCAGAACCTCCATCTCATCCAACTGCATCCTTCTCCCTGTCCCCTGACTGCCCCCTGGAATCCCCACCACTTATCCAACCACCTGGACCCAGCCCCCTTACCATGTCACTCAGAGCAGCATGTCTGGCAGCTGCACCACCCAGCCAGAGCCAGACACGCTGCCGTGCTGCTCGACAGGAGTGTGCAATGCTGCCACCCAAAATGCTGCCTGAGCGGCAGAGTGGCCGCAGGGGAGGAGGAACAGCAAGGGTGCGGGAGGAAGGGCTAGCCTCCCTGGCTGGGAGCTCAAGGGCCGAGCAGGATGGTCCCGCAGCCTGGATGTGGGCCGTGGGCCGTAATTTGCCCACCTCTGCTATAAGGCATGTTTTTCTAATATTTAATCATTCTCATGGCTCTTCTCTGAACCTTCTCCAATTTAGCAACAGCAATTTTGAATTGTGGGCATAATTTGAATATTGGTATGAGGCTGCAGAATGTGTTAAAGCAAGGGCTAAAATCTGCTAAGCTTTCTTTGAAAATCCACCACCAACTCCCTTTGAATATTTCTGGGATCTATCTAACTAAATCCCTTAGGTTCCTTTGAAAATACATCCTCATTTTCACATAGGGCATTGTACAGGCCAATATATCTTTACTAGAGCTGGCCAGAGAATGGAATTTCCATCCCACAGGAAATTCTGATCTTTCAACTGTTGTGTTTTGCCCTGAATCAGGATGAAAAGATCAAAATAGCAAAGTATTTTGCTGAAAGAGAGGTTAAAAAAAATTAAATTCAGAGATGTCAAAGCCACAATGATTGATGCCCCTCGACAAGACACAGACGTTCAAGGGGTTTGTTCCAAAACCTTGGGAGCTTTTGTGATTTTTAAAAGATTCAGCCATTGCTTCAATGCATACTGCAGCCTCATACCCACATAGGAATTGCTACAAAGACTTAGATCGAGGGTCCATCCAGCTCAGTATCCTCTCTCTGACAGTGGCCAGTGTCACATGCTTCAGAGGAAGGTGTTAGAATCATATCAGGCAGATGCGGGATACTCTTACTCACGTGAATAATGGATAATGGTGGATAATCAGCTGAACATGAATTCCCAGTGTGACGCTGTGGCCAAAACAGCTAATGTGATCCTGGGATGCATAGACAGGAGAATCTCGAGTAGGAGAAGAGAGGCTATTTTACCTCTGTATTTGGTGCTGATGCGACTGAAGTTGGAATACTGTGTCCAGTTCTGGTGCACAGAATTCAAGATGGATGCTGCTAAGTTGGAGAGGATTCAGAGAAGAGTCACAAGAATGATTAAAAACTACTAGAAAAAAAGCCTTATTGTGATAAACTCAAGGAGTTCAATCTATTTAGTTTAACAAAAAGAAGGTTAAGGAGTGAGTTGATCACAGTCTATAAGTAACTACATGGGAAACAAATATAATAATGGGCTCTTCAATCTACGGGAGGAAGGTTTAACATGATCAAATGGCTAGAAGTTGAAGATAGATAAATTCAGACTGGAAATAAGATTTAAATTCTTAACTGGGAGAGTAATTAACCACTGGAACAATTTACCAAAGGTCGTGGTGGATTCTCCATCACTGACAATTTTTAATCAAGATTGAATATTTTTCTAAAAGATCTGGTTTAGAAATTATTGTGGGGAAGTGCTATGACCTGTGTTATACAGGAAGTCAGAGAAGATTATTACAATGGTCCTTTTAGAATCTATGAATCTATGAGGAAGAGCTCATTCTGACTATTAATACTGAGACACTGAGTATTTGGGATTTGCAATGGAGCCTAAAAGAGTTAGGCCAGATTTTTAATAGTATTTAAGCACCTATACATGCAGATGGACACATTAGTGGATTATGAAAAGTGTTTATTTGCCTAACTTCAATTGAAATCATTGAGAAGTTAGGCACCAAGGGCCATATTTTCAAAGGTATTTAGGCACTGGGATTTTCAAAAACATCTAAATTCCTATTAAAATCAATGGCCCCTGACCATTAAATCTCATTGCAATTTAATAGAAGGTGGGTGTCTTACTCCCTTAGACTCCTTTGAAATTCCCAGGAACTCTTTTTATTTATGCTACATGAGTGCCTGTAAACAGAGATTGGGACCCCATTATGCTAGGCACTGTATAAACAGATGGTGACAGGAGACAATTCTTGCCCTGGAGAGCTTATAGTCTAAGAGTGGGGATGTCAAAAGCAAAAGATTGATTGAGGAATTGGGATTTGAGCTTTTAAATTACTTAGATGTTTGGAAAATCCCAACCTAAATGAAAAAAGGGTGGAAGGGGAAGCAGACTCTGCTAAGGTCACACAGCAGGTCCAGGAACAGAACCCAGGAATCCTGAGCCAAAGTTAAACTTCCACTCCACCAAATAACAATGACACTCAATGGATTAAAGCAGCAATTCATTGTTGAGAAGAAGAAGTGTCTGTATCAAGGCTCTTTCTAGTCAAGTATTCCTTGAGGGCCTCTTTGACCTTCTCGTTTCTTAAGGTGTAAATGAAAGGATTCAATAAAGGGTTCACTATGACGTTGAACACAGCCACCACCTTCTGGTGGTCCAGGGAGCGGCCCTGGATGGGGGGCCTAGCATACATGAAGATAGTACTCCCGTAGTAGATAGAGGCTACCATGATGTGGGAGGTGCAGGTGGAAAAGGCTTTTCACCTGCCTATGGCGGAGGGGATATGCAAGACTGTGGCAATAATGTAAAGGTAGGACACTGTAGTAAAAGACAAGGATGTGAGCAGAACCACTGAGGAAAGGACATACTCGATCATGAGGAGGAAGTGCGTGTCGACGCAGGATAGCCTCACTAGTGGGGCATAGTCACAGAAGAAATGGTTTATCACATTGGGGCCACAGAAAGGAAGCTGGCACAGCAAAATAAGTGGGCAAAGGGTGGAGAGAAACCCAACCAACCAACAACCCATGACCAGGAAGACACAAACATGCCCACTCATGATGACAGGGTAGTGGAGCGGGTGGCAGATGGCCACATAGCGGTCGAAGGCCATGATGGCGATGAGGATGAAATCCGCAGTGCCCAGAAAGAAGTAGAAGTAACACTGGGTGATGCAGCCCCAGAAGAAGATGGCTTTGGCCTGGGAGAGCAGGTTCTCTAGCATCTTTGGAGTGATGGAGAGGACAAAGAGTATCTCCAAGAGGGAGAGGTTGCAGAGGAAGTAGTACATGGGAGTGTGGAGGCGGAGATCCACATACACAACGGTGATGATGGCCATGTTCCCCATTAGAGTCAAGGGAAAGATGGTCAGTAGCAGCATGAAAACCAGGAGCTCCATGGGCTGTGACAGCGAGAAGCCCAGAAGCACAAACTCCATCACCACATTGCTCTGATTGTTCGTTCTTATTTCAGCTTTCGCCTGCAGAATAGAGGAAGTTGAAAAAGCCCGAATGTCAAGTTTTTGACAAATTGATTTCAATAAAATAAAATAATAATGAGAATACAAATAAACTAAATAACTGTTTCTAGGGATTTTCTGGCCAGTTACAGAGCTCATAAAAATTTATGACACTTTAAAAAGGTGACAAAATCTTGACATTTTCAAAAACATAGATTTTCTGGGAAAAAAATATAATTTTAAATTCCCATTGAAATTTTTACATTCTATTAACCACAACTGCAGAAAAAATTATTAGTATTTAAAAGGTTCAGTTGAACATAAATCTTCACTGTAAAACTTTTTGCTAGGTTCTCTCTGGGTGGGATCAGAAAACGATCAATGCAATCACCCTCTCATGGGATCCTATGGTGGCCACATAACTGCTTCCCAGTTTAGCGCAATGAAAGAAAGACCTAAAAGCCAAGATACGTTTCTATTAGTGTCAGACATGTTTTATGCAGTCTCAGTTTTGGCAGATAGATTGGTACATAGATATCCAAAAGTATCTATACACACATGAATAATCAGACAGAAACACACACACATAGATGGGTCTGCATGGGGATAGATAAATAGAGGGATTGAGGGAGGGAGGTAGAGACAGATAGAATTATTCATTTCAATCCCTTTCACTCTTCAATGCTCTTCAAAAACTCATGCATAGAAACAAAGTTTGGAATGTTTTACCTTATGCCACAGGTGTAATGTGGTTGAGGCCTTGGCTTCTGACTTCCATGGAAATCTGTCTCTGTGTCTGTGCATCCCAAGTTTGTCTCCCATCTTTCTATCTCCCAAGATTCTTTATACATATGCAGGGGGAAAAGTGCCCCTGTTATTTATATTTTCCTCTTGATTCCTAGTGCCTTACCTTTGTTACATCCAAAGTGTTCATCTCCATTCGCAGAATATCACAAACAGTGAGTGAAGGTGGTTATATAAATTCAAACTGCCGGGTACCTAGGGAACCATAAACCCGCACCATCTAAATTCAATTCAGATAGGCTAATGTCTTTGGGACAACAACACTCTGAAAACACAGCCCTTCCCTGAATTGTACTCAGCACTGGCTTTGGTGGTGAGAGCATCCCATTCTGCTCCCTGGAGCACAATTCCTCCTAGCACCACGCTGGGGCAATGAGGTCAGCACTGAGTGTAAGGGGAGAGCATCATTTATTGAACCCCACAGGGTTCCTTGCAACAAGGCACCCCCCAGTACCATGCTGGGGTACTGGGCTCCACATGACTGTGAGGGGAAAGCACATACTGTGTCATGCACACTGCTCCGGAAACACAACCCCACCCTAGTGCTGCTCCAGGGCATTTGGGTAAGTAGTGGCTGAGTCACCATCATACATGCTATTTCCCACAGTTATGGTATTCATTTCTGGGGCCCCATCTAAATGTTGCTCTTTTCCTAAATCAGGAAGTGATGTAAAAGGTCCCAACTTAAGGCAGGTAAATCAATAGGTACATGTTACCCAGATGCTTTTGGCACAATTTTATAATGCACCAAAGACACAAAGTGCGCTGGATATATTGCACAATCGATGGTTAATGAGTCAGATCTTCAGATGGGATAACTTGGCATAGCTCCATCAAAGTCAATGGGCCTGATCCCCAGCTAGTGAAAATCAGTTGTCCCCTCACTGAAGTAAATAGGACAGATCGTCAGCTAATGTAACTTGACATTAAAGTCAGTGGATTCAATCCACAGCTAGTGTTAATCAGCAGAGCTCAGTGGAAATCATTGGGCCTTGACTGATCTACACCAGGTTAAGATCTGGCACCAGCTGAAGATCTGATCCATTGCTGACCTATCAGAATCTTGCTGTATTTCTACAGCTCCTGTCAGTGCTAAACCCTGTCTTTGAATTGGTCTTGGAAGGCGTTTGGCATATGGGGCATGAAACAGGAGAGTTGGATTCACGGAATAGTCTTCTTTAGCTGGACAAGAAAGGAGGTCACCAAAAATTAAAAATTAGGGGCAAAGATTTTCCAAACTGACTAGAGACTCTGGATGCCCCAATTTCTGGCAGCCCACATTGAGATGCCTTAAAAGGAGGCTGCTTTTAAGAAAGTGCAAGATGTCTGCCCTTAAAAATCAGGTGTCTCAAGTTGGGCACTCCAGTATCCAAAGTTATTAGCCATTTTAGAAAATCTTGGCTTAAAAGCCCACTCATCTCAATGTTGGCACACTGGAAAAGAAAAGAAAAGAAATTTCAGCAGCTTCTAATTTTCTGTCACAGAAATAAGTTATCAGAGGTTAATTCCCAGCTTCAAAACCAGTGCCAAACTAAATGAACTTTCCTTAACTTTATTCCCAGAAGTTTTAATTACCAAGAAACAAAGGTTTTAATAACAAAGAGACAATCTGTGTCCCTTTGAGCCATCTACACAAACAAAACATTGTGAATTAGGGAAGTCTTGGAACTAATTAGTTGCTGAAAGTTTTGGGGAAGACAGTCCACCAACTTTTCCTGAAGTGCCTTATGTCACCAGCTTCTGAAGCAATCAGTACAAGAGAAGAGCACTGTGTATCCAGGTTCAGTCTCAACTTTGCAACTGGACCTTGCAGAAAATTAGTTCTAATGCTCATCTTTCATGACCCATAAAGGGACATAATTTGAAGAGGGTGGGTGCTCCACCCTTTTTGAACATCCAGCCCCTTCAATGTGTCTCAAGTTGGACACAATAAATAAATAATCCATAAACCAAAGCACCGAAAACCACTAATCACTTTTGAAAATGAGGGCCTCAGACATCCAGCTAGATAGGGCTGGCACAGAGATGTTGATTCTGCTCCTACTTAAGTCAGTGGGAAAACTCCTGTTGATTTGAATGGTGCAGAATCATACCATAGTTGTTAACAATCTCAATGGTTAAATGATTCAGTTTGTTTGGAAGTTACTCTTGGTATATACTTGGAGGTTAGGAGGAATTTTACCCTGGAGGTCGTTTATCCCATAACTGACTGCACTGCACAGTTATTTGTGTTGTCATATGCCACCAATGTGGTGCTGTGCTCTATCCAATGTTGGCTGTGTGCGTGTGTTCCCTCTGTTTGCTGCCCTGGCTCTGCGCAGATAGCTAACACAGCAGACCCCAAGAGAACCCTCAATGGCCACAGACTCTGATAAGGTACAAAGGCACCCGGCCAGGTTTATTGTCAAACGAAACACAGTCTCTAGCTCCCGAGATCAGATGTCTACAGTTCTGCTAGTACATATGTGCTCTCTGATAATGGACATAGCTCAGTCAGTGGCAGGACACTTCACTGCTCCCTAGGCACAAAGACATCACCACAGAGATGCATTCTTATACACAGGTACAAACAAGATACACATCACTCCTGATGTATTGAGGTGCAACCCCTCTACATTGCAAGGTGCCACCTCTCACCTTACACATGTTGGTTTGGGTCCTCTGATGGTGATGCTAGAGTAGATAAGGGGAAAGAGTAGGCAATGATGTTTGCTACAGGGATTGGTTCCTGGGCTGGTGTTTCTGTAGTGTGGTGTGTAGTTGCTCGTGAATATTTGCTTCAGGTTGGGGGGTTGTCTGCAAGCGAAGAATGGCCTGTCTCCCAAGGTCTGTGAGAGTGAGGGATCGTTTTCCAGGCTAGGTTGTAGACAGGGCCTGCTTCAGGCACCAGCGCAGCAAGCAGGTGCTTAGGGCGGCCAACGGAGAGTGGTGGCATGTCTGGCTCTTTGGTGGCAATTAGGTGGCAGATCCCTCGGTCCCTCTCAGAAGGAAGGACTTGCCACTGAATTGCCACCGAAGAATGAAGCGGCGGTGGTAGAGCTGCCACCGAAGTGCCGCCAATCACAGATTTTGTTTGTTTGTTTGTTTTTCCGCCACTTGAGGAGGCAAAAACACTGGAGCCAACCCTGGTTATAGATCATTGATAATGCACTGGAGAGGTTTTAACTGGGGGCTGTACATGATGGCCAGTGGTGTTCTGTTATTTTCCCTGTTGGGCCTGTCCTGTAGTAGGTGATTTCTGGGTACCTATCTAGCTCTGTCAATCTGTTTCCTCACTTCCCCAGGTGAGTATTGTAGTTTTAAGAATGCTGGATAAAGATCTTGTAGGTGTTTGTCTCTGTCTGAGGGATAGCAGCAAATTCGGTTGTATCTTAGGGCTTGGCTGTAGACAATGGATCGTGTGCTGTGTCCTGGGTGAAAGCTGGAGGCATGTAGTTAAGTATAGCTATCAGTAGGTTTCTGGTATAGGGTAATGTTTATGTGACCATCACTTATTTGCACTGTAGTGTCCAGGAGGTGGATCTCTTGTGTGGATTGGTCCAGGCTGAGGTTGATGGTGAGGTGGAAATTGTTGAAATCCAGGTTGAATTCTTCAAAGGCCTCCTTTCTGTGGGTCCACCTATGAAGATGTCATCAATGTAGCGCAAGTAGAGGAGGGGTGCTAGAGGAAGAACTGTGGAAACGTTGTTCAAAGTCAGTCATAAAAATGTTGTCATACTGTAGGGCCATGTGGGTACCTATAACAGTGCTGCTGACTTGAAGGCATAAGTTGTCCCCAAATCTGAAATGGTTGTGGGTGAGGACAAAGTCACAAAGTTCAGCCACCAGCGTGCTGTGGCCTCATCAGGGATACTGTTCCTGACAGTTTGTAGTCCATCCTCATGTGGAATATTGATGTAAAGCACTTCTATATTTGTGGTGGCCAGGATGGTGTTTTCAGGAAGGTTACCAGTGCATTGTAGTTTCCTCAGGCAGTCGGTGGTGCCTCAAAGATAGCTGGGAGTGCTGGTAGCGTAGAGTCTGAGAAGAGAGTCCAAATAGCTAGATAATCCTGGTGGCAGTCCCAAAGGGGATTTCTGTAATCCAGCTCATCACAATATATTTGTACTAACTATCTGTAACCCTTCCAGACTGCCCTGACATACTGAGTCTCTCAGTGACCCCAGAGCACCGAGTCTGAGTAATGGCACAATCCCTGAATCTGACATGATTGGCTCCTGGCAATCCCAAACACTGGAGGAGGTACTTTTACAGGGTCAGTGAAAAAATGGCCTGCATCCTGCTGCCCCCATATGTGCTTGTTGGCTCCATCATGCTTCCGGTGCTCAGAGTGGCCTGGTCACGGTCCAGAGCATACGACTGCCAGAACTGGACTGCGGAGTCCACCCAAATTCCTTGGTCCAAGAAGGGTAACACCATGCATATATCTATGATGGTGGCAGCTTCACTCCCTTGCAAACATCGGGGGTGTTTGTCATCAGAGGAATATTCTGGGGACCACCATATTATGCAGCAGCATAGGCTGGAATGCATTTAAATGAGTTAGGAACCCCAAGTGCACTGAAATCTAGTAGGAGTTAGATGCCTAATTCTTTTAGATCCCTTTGAAAATATCATTACATTGGTGTTATGTGTTAGGTGGGAGTTGTGGGCCTAACTCACTTAAGTCTATCTGAAAATGTCCCCTGCCCCATTCCTCACTTCCATTCCCATTGGGTCACATGGGATTGTGATAGCTGGACATATGGAACATCTCAGGTAGAGCTGGTTAGAAAACAGCGACTTTTTGCTTAAACTAGTTTAGCAACCAAAACCCAAATATTTACAGCCCCAGACGGGCACTATTTAAGAATGGAAGGCATTCCAGGAAGCTGTAACCTAGCAGGACCTGGCCTGTTCCTACAACAGCACCTGCTTTTGTTCCCTGCTTCGGATTTTGGTTGTGTTCTGCAGCTCTGATTCCTGGCTTGACTTCTGATCTGGCTCTGGCCCTTGGCTTGGATCTTGATCCCTGACTATACTCTTGATGCTGACTCTGAATTTAGGACTGACTCCTGGTTTCTGACTGTGGCTCTGACCCCTGCTCCAACCACTAGGCCCTTCTCCTACCCTGACCACAAGACCTAAGTCCTGGGCCAGACTGCCCAGAGCCTGGTCATAACTGCTATAGCTGGAGAGCACCATAGACTCACATGTAAAAATCCAGACCATCTTGCTGCAAAAGTGCCATCTCTGGCCACTTGAGCTCACAGAGTTCAGCCCTTTGCTGTTCACAATGTAAGGGCAGGATTGTCACATGTACCAGAGCATGAATGGGATGCTTGCTCCTAGATGACTTATGTTTCATCTACACTGCAATAAAAACTCACGCATGACTATGGCTGTCCTGGGAAAGCTGACTTGGGCTCATGGGGCTAAAAAACTGCAGTGCAGATGCTCCCACTTGGGCTGGAGCCTGGACTCTGAAACCTGGTAAGCAGGGAGAGTCTCGGAGCCTGGGCTCCACATCATACAGGAACGTCTATGCTGCTACTTGTAACCCTGCAGCCCAAGCCCCATGAGCCCAAGTCAATTGAGACTCAGTGCTGCAGATTTTTTATTGCAGTGTAGACGTACCCTTAGGTGCTTTTAAATATCTCACCCAAAGGGTCTATGGCACATTGCTGTGCAGTGCCAACTCTCAGAGGATAAATCTATCTCCTTCGCTGGCTGTGCCACACAGATGTATTTCCTCATCTTCTTGGATACAGTCAAGTGTTTGCTTCCATGTCCTACAACCACTATCTGCAATAAGCCACCCACTGCAATAAACATCCAGAATGACCAAGGGGGCATGCGTATGGCTGACACTGATCTCCTGGCTGCGTGACATCCTCATCCCACTGGGAAACATGGCTTGGATATTCATCTTGCCATTCTGTGGGCCTAATGAGATTGACCATTTCTTCTGTGACTTCCCTCCAGTGCTAAAGCTGGCCTAAATTAACACGTCCCCAGACGCTGTCGCAACCCTAGCTGGCAGCAAGCTTATCACTGTCCTGCCCTTGCTCTTCACAGTGGGATCTTATGCTTGTATCATAGGCACCATCCTGAAGATCCCATTGGTGGAGGGCAGGTGTCAGCCTTCTCCACGTGTTCCTCTCACCTCATCATGATGGTGCTATTCTAGTGCTCTGCTAGCGTTATGTACTTACAACTCATATCCAGCTACTTCCTGGACTGGGACAGGTTCCTTTCCCTGTTCTACATAGTGGTAATGACCATGCTAAACCCAATCATCTCCAGCTTGAGGAGCAATGAGGTAAAAGGGGCTCTGTGGAGAACCTTACAGAGAAAATTGTTCTCTTAAGAATCACTTGGTTGGAAAGAGTGGGAAAGGTGGAGGAAGTACTAGATCTCCTGTGTTTGAAGCCCATTCGCAATCAAACTGATCAAAAAATATTCAAGAAAAAACATTTTCCATTTAAAAAAATTGCTTTTCACCAAACCAAAATGTTTTGCAGAAGCATTTCAGTTTCAATGACAATTACATTGAGAAGTTTGGGAAGGTTTTTAAGGGCCAGGATGCAATTTCTTGTAAGAAAGAGGCAGAACTATCCCAGAATAGCCAGCAGCCTGGTGGTTAGAGCTATCACCTGGGATATGGGAGACCAGCTTTGAAGTTCTTTCTCTCACTCTGGAAGAGCAGGAACTTGAACGTTGACCCCCTGCAAATAGTCTGGAGGTTAGTCTCAGTCAATTCTTGGCCTCATCTTTCTGTGCAAATGAGTTCCACCTTCGCTGGTGTTGTTGTGGTTTGGTTTTTGGATAATTGGAAATTTGGAATTCTCTTGTGCCCCTCTTTGTGACCTTGAGCACAGACACACACATTTATTCTTTTCCTCTTTCCACACTGTAACTTGTCAAAATGTTTCTCACTTTCCCCAAGTTCAAAGGGAGCTCCCCAGGGTAAGCTATGTCCATCTCTAATTCATCTTACGGTGCTGCACAGGGCTGGCTTCACTCACCCACCAAAATTCAGCTGCCTCTGGATGGAGAACAGCAGCTGTTCTGGGACTGGAGGGGAAGGAGAATCCTGTGGCTCACTTAATCATTTCCCTGTCATTGTGGGGGCCTCGGGCATTGGTGCACATCGGTCCCTCCTGTCCCCTGTCTGTGGCACATTATAGTCTAGACTCCTGTGGGCTGTGATACTTTGGTTTCATTTTGGTTGTTGGGGTTAGTGTGAGGGTGCTGGGTGGTACTGGTGGCCTGTGCTACATGGGAGGTCAGTTTAGATAATCTGGTGGTCCCTTGTGGCTTTAAATACTATGGCTCTATGGTTGAATCCAAATGAAAAGTTGGAGAGATGGGGAAAGGAGGAAGAAGTTGACAGACCTGGGATTTGGCCAGACTTAAAACCTTGAGTACAGGGGACAATGACAGTGGTATTTTCAAGAGACCCTGAGGGCTCTAGGTGTCCAACAACAATTCTATTTCAGAGAGATTTAGGTGTCCAACTCACTTAGGCTCCTTTCAAAATCCAAGCCATAGAAATTATAAGCTGAAGGACATTGGTATTGTTATTTTTCAGCCAAAAGATGGTGCTTCCTGCAGTTCATCATCCACATGCCAAATCCTAGGACATTAGTATCAACATTAGCACAGAGTGGATAGCATCCCCCATGGAGCCCCCACCCCGGTCCCTGCAGCACAGCATGCCCTAGCACTGCACTGGGGCACTGGGTTTAGCACTGACTGTCAGGGGAAGAGCCCCCTATTGATCCTTGCAGCATGGCTGGGTATTGTGGTCAGCACCCACTGGAAGAGCAGCACACCACCTGTTTTGTCACCCACACCACCTCCTATGGCACAGTGCCCTCTAGTGTCACACTACGGTCAGCAGCAGGGTAGTACTCTCTCTACTGAGCTTCCCATTCTGTTCCTTCCCATTGCACAGCTCAGCTATGGTTCATCTTTTCTTCTTCTCTCTAACCCTCTTTGGTCAGCTAAGCTGCAGGGCTGGTGGGCTCTGGCCTCCATCTCCCCCAGAGGGAAAGTGTGTGGGGTGATGCCAGTAAGGATTTCATCCCACCCCCACCCCTCTGCCATGGGGAATTCTTTGCTGATGAATGTTCTTCTGTAAGTTTAAGCTTAGGTTTTTACATAAATCTCTGTTTTGTAAGTAGTGGTTAAGTTTACTTTCATGTTTATAAATTGCCACCATTAGCTGAACTGTTGTGATGCCACCTATTGACTAGTCACAGTAATTGGGATGAGTACTTCTAGTCTCTTGCATTCCCATTGTTTCTCATATTACTTGTAAGTAAAGCTGTTCCTCATGCCAACTTGGGTTTTAATGCTTTCTATAGAGCACTAAGTATCATTTGCCCTTATCTGCGAGGCCTATTGAAAGTTTAGGCTGGAGTTGTACCTGGACGCTGCCAAGGTACCGTAACAGGTATACAGTGCAAATCCAGGAGGAGGCATCACCAACAGTTGTTCTTCCTGTGAGTAGAGAGATGCTGCAGATGGGTGAACAGAAGCTTCCTACCTATTCAATACTACCTTTGGGGCCACCCCAGGAACTCTTTTATCTGCAGGAACACCAGGTGCCCAGGGAGAGAGGGTTACATAAACAGATGACAAATATTTTCATTTGGGGCAATCGAAAATTTTCGCAAAAAAATGAACAAAAAATCCATTTTCTGCTTATGTATTGTCTGTTTCTGACAAACAATTGGAATTTTGAGAGGGAAGCAGAATAAACCCAATCTCTGTCAGAAAAAAAAAGTAGAATATTTTTGAACTGCCATAAGTGTGAGTTTAATGTCCCAGGCTCTGCTTCCAAGGCCAATGGAAGGGAGAGGAGCTAATGGGATTTCGGGGTCTTTGAACACAGCAGCTCTGCACCGTGTGTGTAAACAATGAGACTGAGTCAGTAGAACCTGTAAAGAAACAGAGGCAAGCAGACAGACTCTTCTTAGAACAGTGCTAATGTTTCTGATTTGGATTTAAGCCAATAGGAGCTGCCCTCATGTAGTTTTTTTCTGAGGATAAAATGAATGGGCTTTGCCCAGTAAATCTGCAGGGAAGTGCACAATGCTTTTGGGAGAGGGGTGGCCTGAAGTCAGCATCCCTGACTCAAGGCTGAAGCATCCCCACCATCATACTTCTGTACTCAGTGGCCTTAGGAGCTGGATTGCATATTCAGTTTATCAGTCTGTGTAGTAATTTACAGCCATGGTGTAATTTACAGTAATTTACAGCCAGGGTAATTGCATCTTCATTTCTGGCACCCCTATCAGTGCAATCCTCCATGTTACCAAAATGTGCCCATGTTCCAGACAACCCACAAAGGGCCAGATCCAGAAGAACTGAGTGCTTGGATTGCCTTCACTGCTTGCTTTCACGCTCGTGGTACACCCAGCACTTGGAGACTCTAGGGAATGCTGTAGCATCCCCAGCCACACCCTGCCGTCGGGTGGGTTATAATCCTTTCACATTAACAGATGCGTTCACAGAGAGCACAACTGGATACAAAGCAGTTGCTACCCCAAAATTACATGCAAATGCTGCATTCCTTAAGTGGGCAGAGTTAAGGCTGTGTAGGAATACAGGCCTACCTTTGGCCTGAGTCAACTGTGGTTTTGAACTGAGCTTGGATGTTAGCATAAGCGATAGGCCCAAAGAGCATGTGATCAAAAAGACCTGAGATCATGAGAAAAGAAAAGAGTTGTTTGTGTTAAACTAGTAGCGACCCTTGAAATACAGCAGTATCTTATTTAAGGGTTGGGTTGAGGTCATCAAAATAAAGACTATATGGTTAACTGGGTACCTGGTGCAGCCAATAATTAATGCTATGTGGTTTGTTTAAAAAGAAATGCTTAGTCCAGTTGGTGGGATGAAATATGGCAAAATAAGATAAGAAGAAAACCTTGGAGAGGCCCCATCATTAATCATGTCTTGAGTGGGTCAGAAGGCAGGGTTCAGCTGTAACTGCCTCTTCTGGCTTTAGCTAAGTATCAAGATCCAGCAATGACATCACTTGTTTATTCTAGTGTATAAAAGACAAGGTATGTAGAGGTTTCTTTGTCAGAGATTTTTCTTACCTCTGTGGAGTCACATCATGATGGGAAAGTATCTCCCGAGCCTGATCCTCTTTTGGGCATTTGGCCAATGCTTATAACTGAATTATTGCTCAGAGATAGAGTATAAATGGGTATAGGCTTGTATTTGTATTTGGGATGTAATCAACACCGAGTGACCTTGGATCAATAAAGGAATACTTGTGTGGAAATTGAGTCATGGTAAACTTTACTAAATGTATTAGGAGATTTTTTTTCCCAACAGGCTGCATTACACTATATTGCACAGGAGAGCAGTGAAGTGTGCAACTTCATCATTTCCTGGATGTTAAGGGCATAACTCTGCAATTTCCCACACTTGGGTAGTATATCTTATGTTATAGAATTTACAGTTACATCATCAGATGACATCACCTTCCATAAAAGTCCAAGATTAATAAAAAAGAGCCCAGCTTCTTGCAGTGGCCTTGTCCTGCCCCAGTGCTCCTATGGCTAGAATGCACCTGCATTTACACTCTGAATACAAGAAAAAGGGAGACTATTGGCATTGCTGCCAACATTACGTACCTCTCATAGGCAGATTGGGTGTAGGTATAGGAGGGGATAAATCATCTTATGTAGTTGCATAGCAGGGATACAGTGGTAGAGCTTCGAACAGAACCAAGCCCCAAATGTCTTGACTCCAGTGTCCTACCCCTAGACCATGCTGCCTATCAATGTTTTCCTAATCACTAGCTAGGTAGATGCAGTGTGTCTCAGAGGTAGAACATATAGTTCTAGTCTTGGCTCAACCACTCACCTGCTACCTGACCTTGGAACAAGTCATTTCTCCTCTCTGGGCTTCTGTTTCTCCATCTTCTTTCTCCCTGCCCTACTTTTGTCTGTCTTGCATGTTTAGATTTTAAGCCTTTGAAGGCTGCAAGTGTCTCTTCCAGTGTGTCTGTACAGTGCCTAGCACAATGGGACACTAATCTTGGGGCCCTTCAGTCTTCAAGCTCATGTAAATCAGGAGCAAAGGAGTCAATTTATTGTTCTACAGTATGTTAAATAACTCTCAGGAAAAGTCAAACCAACTTATCTTCAAATCTCCAAACTGAGGAGCAGTGGGGTTTTGGATCTGTTCTTATCTCATCGCTAGCATTTCCCAAAAAAACTAACTGAGTTCTGAGCTCATTTGTTTTGTGGCAATCAGTAATAGTTAATGATTAAAAACTAATTTGAATTAATAATATATAGTACTATATGCATGTTCTGTTGTGAGAGTTCCCCTGCATACTGTGTCAAAGCAGAACAATCTTATACTAACACATTACTTAGTTGTAAGGTCTTCGAGGAAGTGACTGTCTTTTTGTTATGTGTGTTATACAGTGCCTAGCACAAGGGGGGCTTGGTCCATGATTGGAGCTCTTAGGTGCTACTGCATTACAAATCATTATCATCGTCATGGAGTTATTCAGACTACGAAATGGTCGGAAGATCAGCTCCCAAAGGGGACAGTGCAGATAAATAATAAAAACTGCCATCTTGCCTGATTAAGCAATGCATCCTTTGGAGTGTATGAAGAGATCAACCCCCTTTGTTCCAGGTGTGCAGGAGGAAGTGGTCCTTGGTGCAGTTAGTTGGTAAGGACTGTACAGAAATGCTCCCAAATTTAGGTAAGTGCAAAACTCTCCAATTTTAAGTTCATGCTCTTCTTCCAACTGTTTAATGCCACTTACTTCTAGGAGCATTTAAGCATCAAGCCCTGCAATCCCTTACTTCAGAGGGCAGTGCTTCCTGCCACAAGAAACCTGCAGTGGGATTATTTATTCACCCACTCCCATAAAGATTTACACAGTTGTGTCTGGAAAGAGTTATTCTGGAATAGTTTCATGGGGAAAAAATCTTCATATTTGCTTTGATTTGGAGTATGATCCACTGTGTTCTTTTCTCATAATCATCTGCTCTGGACCCACAACTCATTGGGTAGGCGGCATGTTGTCTCCGTCTTTCTCCCAGAGTTTGGGAACACCTTTTTTCCACCTTGCTTTTGATATAATGTCTTTTATGTTTCTTGATATTTTCAGAATCTCTTGCTCTTTCTCATATTTGGTGCATTGGAGATGAAAGTGTCTCTCCATCACAGTCTCTCAGCTGTCACATTGGCTGCATAATCACTGCAAGAGCTGGGTGAATCTTTTTCAGATGAAACTTCTTCCCACTAAAAACTGTGTATTCAGGTCAAGCAAAACAGTTCATGAATTCAGGTTGAATTCAGAAAATTGTTGTACCTGAAAAAAAAAGAATACTGAAAAATAGAAAACATTTTGTTTTGACATTTTCTAAATGAAACATTTTGATTTTTCAATTTGGAATGACTTTTAATTTCAAATTTTACTTCCATTTTGTGTTTTAAAACCAGTAACAAAGATCCCTAAAAAATGAAGTGAAATGTTTCATTTTGGGTGAAACAAAATGTTTTGTTTGACCTAAAATGAAAGTTTTTGACTTTTTAATTTCACTGAAAAAATTGCAAATTTTTTGTTTTGGGTCAATCCAATCTCTCCCTCCATCTAATTTTTCATCCCTACTCTCTGTGTATAACTTTTTTGTGCCTCCCAGTTTGTGATCCCCAATTCTGTATTTGGTGAGAAGTCTGCCTTAGCTTTGCACGTCACTGTGGTGAGGAGTCTGCAAATGTGATCATTCCATGCAGGGATCTGTAGGCATCCGGCTTGTTGCTGTTTTTGAGTTGTTCTTCCAATGATTCATATATTGGTAATTTAGTTGTGCACAGCACCAAGCATATTTTGGTTGTTAACAAATACATATATAAATAATAGGACTGTCCATATTAGCAGGTCTTTTTCCCATAGCAAAATTGCTGCTTTTCAAGTCATTTGAAGATAAAGGGCAGTTGCAAAATTTTGATTTTTAAGTTGGATTTGAATTTCAGACACCCAGATATGGGGGTGGTAGGATCTCAGGTGTAGATTGGGACAGTATGAGTTAGGAATCATTTCAAACACTTCATATTTTGGGCTTTTTGCAATCCAGGGTTTGATTCACATCCTTTTCTATTCAGGTCAGTGGTAATTTCCCTTTACTATATATCAGTTACTATGCACTGTGCAATACATGCTTTATGAGCCCTGACACAAATTACCACAGATATTAAGTGCATCCACTTTTGAATGACCAACTCGGGACAACTTAGCTTGATTTTTCAGTCATCCTATATGTCGATTACTTTTACTCCACTTTACCAGTTTTAGGACCATTGTAGCTCCTTTGAAATTCAAGGGCCAGATCCTTATCTGGTGTAAATCCACATAGCTCCATTAACTGATTTACACCAGATTATTCTGGCCCATTGGACCTACACAGATATAATGCTATAGAAACTCAGTGGTGAATCAGACCCAACGCAATTATATTTGCATCGAGCTTGTGACAGAGTGAAGAATCATGCAAAATCACTGGTCCCTTTTATAGTTTTGGCCCTATGGGACTGTGCTAAAGTTAAGATTACACAGCGCTGTCTATTTGAAAGGTGAGTTTTCAATGTGCCCAAAGTCCACATGCATAGGCAGACCCACTTGAAAATTGGACGGAGTTAGTTAGAAATAGTGTTCTAAAAATGGTGTCATTTGGTTAAGGGATTCATGAGATACATCCCCGCTCACCCCCAAATTGACCTTGTTTGAAAATTTGCAGGATCTCATAACATATTTTAGTCACAAAACTCGGATGGCAGGGAGGATTCATGGGTAAAAGCCACATAAAACATCCATCACTGAACTGCTCTAAAATCCAGCACAGAGTACCCAGAAATTCAGACTTTATGATGTATTAATTTGGGTTCTAAGAAGTGTTGCACAGGACAGCTCTGAGCATTAGTGATGTGGACACACAGGTGCTGAACTAGAGTAATAACTTGTAAATTTCTGATATGGGAAATATAAGAAAGAGTGACTCCACAGCAGACCCCAGAACTTGAGCAGACCCTGGAATTTGGCCTGACCATTGAAAAGAAATATGTTTCTCAGCTAACCTGTTGAGCCTGTGTTAATTGTAAAAGCACATCCAGAGACTAAGAGTTTGTTCTAAAAGTAACAAGATAACAGCTGTCCTTTATGGCTAGTACAACTTTGTTTTCCTGAACTCCATTATAACCCCCCCACACACACACACACTCCTGCATGATTATCTTATTTGTTTCCTTTTAAATGTAAGAAGTGGGATAAATAGACTTATTGAAGTCTGCCATGTCCCACTGATTTGAGAATGGTTATATTAAAGGATTAAAATGCAGATGTTGAAAGGATATACGCTGGAGTGTGATTGTATGTATGATTGAATAAGAAATTAAAAATTAAAGGTTAAGGGGCCAGCCTGAGAATTACAACCCCAACATCAATTGGCTGAAGAATGCATGGAGTGAAATGACTGGGTCACTCCGAGGGCAAACCAAAATCCGCAATCCACCCCCAAGCACCCAAGCACACCAAGGACGAAAGGGGTGGCTGCAAAGAACTGAAGAACAAGATAACACCAAGCTGTCATGGATGGGCCTTCTGCTGATTAAACATCACTTCAAGCATAACAGTGATTGATTATCACTTCAAACGTAAAAGCAGCAAGATGAAGAGGATTCCATAGACTGGTACAGGGATAAATTCCTATAAAAACAGAACCTAGAGACTGAGAACTTTGAGTCAGGTTCTGCCACCATCCTCCAAGAGCATCAGGTGCACACCTGATAAGACTTGAGTCCATCCTCATGTTCAGGCTACCTGGCCAGTGATGTGGTATGAGCAAGCTCCATGCTGGTAACTATAACAGCCTTGCAGAACTTGGTGTGAATGAAAGAATGAATGTGTGAGAGAATGAAATGTTATAGCTATAACTGATTGCTTATTCAGATTCTTTTTGTATTCACAATAAATATGGCATTTTGCCTTCTCCCCTTTAATAAGATCCTGCTGGCTTTTATTCCATTGGTATAACACAGGTTGCAGCAAATTGTAAAAAGACAAAATTCTTAGCTTTCTAAAATTCACAGGAAGACTCAGATTATCTGGAGAAATTGTATGACAGTGGAGGACGGCGGAGTGGGGGAAAGTATTCTGTGACAGCCTATTGTTTCCTTTTCTTTTTCAGGATGAAAACTAGCCAAGAAACAGTGGGAAGAAACAGCACGACAATCACTGGATTCATTCTCCTCGGTTTTTCTGACATTCCCAGCCTGCAGCATTTATTTTTTTCGGTGTTTCTGGTCACCTACATAGTCACCTTGGCTGGAAACCTTCTAATCATTGTCCTCACATTGGCTGACCCAGCCCTTCATACCCCCATGTACTTCTTCCTCAGGAACCTGTCCTTCCTGGAGATGTGCTACACATCAGTCAATGTCCCCAAGATGCTTAGGAATCTGCTCTCTGGGGATAAAACCATCTCTTTCATTGGCTGTGCTATGCAAACCTATTTCACCTGTTTACTGGGTGGGTCAGAGTGTTTTCTCCTGGCGTCCATGGCCTATCATCGCTATGTTGCAATATGCAAGCCTCTGCATTACCCCGTGGTTATGAACAGGAAGGTGTCCACTGGACTGGCTGCTGGATCCTGGCTCAGTGGTCTCCTCATGTCCTTTGGTCACACCAGCATGGTATTCATCCTACCCTTCTGCAGATCCCATGAGATTAATCATTTCTTCTGTGACATCCCTCCACTGCTGAAGCTGGCTTGTGGGGACACCTCCCTCAGTGAAATGGCTGTCTTCATGGTGGCTCCGTTCTTTGTCACCTTCCCCTTCATGCTGATTCTCATGTCCTATGTCTGCATCATCTCCACCATCTTGAGGATCCCCTCCAGGGCAGGCAGGAGAAAGTCCTTCTCCATCTGCTGCTCACACCTCATGGTGGTTACATTGTTCTTTGTCTCTGCTTGCACTATGTATCTGAAACCCAATTCCTCCTACTCACCAGACACAGACAAGTTTCTCTCTCTGTCCTACACGGTCATCACACCCATGCTAAACCCCATCATCTACAGCCTGAGGAACAAAGAAGTGAAGGGTGCCTTCTGGAGAATGGTGGGCAGAAGAAGATTCTGTTGAATAAAGGAATATGATTGACTGTAAATGTCTCCATCTCAATTCTTTTTACGTCTACAGTGAAACACATTAAGGGTTATATATCTATGTTAGGCCCTTATCTGGACCCATTACCATGGTACCTGAACACCTCACAATTTTTAATGGATTTAACCTCACACTGCCTCTGTCCAGTAGGAAAATGCAATAATTTAAATTTTAAAGATGGAGCTGTAACAGGTTGAATCACAGAAACCCCTTTGGGGACTGCCACCTCATTTCCTGAGACTACCCCTGAGCCTGTTTCCCCTGGCAGCTAAGGACTTCACTGCCCTACCTGGTTTGAGCCAAACAGACTTGCCTGCTGCAAACAGAGACCCAGATCTGAACAATGTCTCTGAAAAGCAGGTGTGACGATGCTGTTCTGGCGGGACCCAACTGAGAGTGCCAATTCAGGACCAATTGCTTAAAAAGAGCAGTCACAGACCAAGGCTGGGGTTTTTCCACCTCTAAGGCAAACCAAACCAGCCAGACAAAAATGGCTTCGGTTTCACCCCACTGGCTAACCACAAGTCACACAAGCAATTTCGTTAGACACTCCAGTCTCCCAGTATCACCACCAGTGCCACTCGTCCTGGGGATGAATGGTTATGAAAACCAACACCCCAGTAAAAGAAAAAGGTTCTCTCGATCCCAAAGGACCAAGCCCCAGATCCAGGTCAATATACACATCAGATCTTACCCACAAATCACGCTGTTGCCAATCCTTTAGAATCTGAAATCTAAAGGTTTATTCACAAAGGGAAAAAGGTAGAGATGAGAGCTAGAATTGGTTAAATGGAATCAATCACATACAGTAATGGCAAAGTTCTTAGTTCAGGCTTGTAGCAGTGATGAAGTAAACTGCAGGTTCAAATCAAGTCTCTGGAGAACATCCCCTGCTGGGATGGGTCATCAGTCCTTTGTGTAGAGCTTCAGTTTGTAGCAAAGTCCCTCCAGAGGTAAGAAGCAGGATTGAAGACAAGATGGAGATGAAGCATCAGCCTTATATAGGCACTTCCAGGTGTAAGAACACTTCTTTGTTCTTACTGTGGAAAATTACAGCAAAATGGAGTTTGGAGTCGCATGGGCAAGTCCCTGCATACTTCGCTGAGCTACAAGGCATATCTGCCTCCTCTCAATGGGTCAGTTGCGTAGCTGATGGTCCTTAATGGGCCATCAAGCAGGCTAAGCAGAGCTAACACCAACTTGTCTGGGGAGTTTCCCAGAACTGCAGCACCAATTTGAAATACAGAGAGTATACAGCCAATATTTATAACTTCAACTACGTAATGATACAGACATACAGACAGCATAATCATAACCAGCAACCCATAACCTGATCTTAGACACCTTATGACCCCCTTTACATAAGATCTGGTGTCACTACAAGACCTTGGTTGCAACCCATGTTCTATATGGTCCTAGTTTATATCAATAACGTTACAGCAGGCTTAATTGAAAACAGCTTAAGAAGTGTTCCTGTCGCCAACACTCAGATGCCCAACTCCCTGTAGGGTCCAAGTCCTAAATAAATCCATTTTACCCTGTATAAAGCTTATACAGGGTAAATTCATAAATTGTTCGCTCTCTATAACACTGATAGAGAGATATGCCCAGCTGTTCCCTCCACCCCCAGGTATTAATACATACTCTAGATTAATTAACAAGTAAAAAAATGATTTCTTAAATACAAAAAAGTCGGATTTACTTGATTCCAAGTAATAGACAGAACAAAGTGAATTACCAAGCAAAATCAAACAAAACAAGTCTATGCCTAATACAGTAAGAAAATGATTACAGATGATATCTCACCCTCAGAAATGTTCCAGTAAGCTTCTTTTACAGACTAGCCTCCTTCTAGTCTGGGTCCAAAAAATCACTCACACCCCTCATGGTTGCTGTCCTTTGTTCCAGTTTCTTTCAGGTATCCACTGGGGGTTCAGAGGCTATTTCCTGAGTCAGTGGAGGACAAAATGGAGGAGGCTCCAGGGGCTTAATTTAGACTCTCTCATGGGTGATCCCCCTTCTCTCTCCTATCGAGAATTCAGTTCCAAGATGGAGTTTTAGAGACACATGAGCAAGTCACATGTCCATGCATGACTCAGAACTTACAGGTAGCGGCCATTGTTCACATGCTACCTTGAACGTCCTCAGGTAGACTTCGTATGTGGATTGGAGCTTTCCAAGATCCATTGTCCATTAAATGTTTCTTGATTGGACATTTAACTTGCAAAATCCTTTCTAAAGAAGCTGATCAAATGCCTTACTAAGGCTACTTAAAATTAACCAAGTACACAGCCAATATTCATAACTTTGAATACAAAAATGATACATGCATACAAATAGGATGAACATATTCAGTAGATCATAACTTTTGCAGAGAAATATTACAGTGCATATGTAGCTTAAAACATATCTCAGTTATGTCATATATACATTCATAAGCCTATTCCCATAAAGCATTATGGGGTGTAACATCACAGGAGCATTGAGGTACAATGGCCAAATTTCAAAAGGTGTTTAGGTTCCTCAGTATGCAGATAGGTGTCTAATGGGACTTTCAGAAATGCTTAAGCTGTTTATGCACCTAACTCTCATTGACTTAGCTACATTTGTGAATCCCAGTAGGCATCCATCTGCATCCTTAAGTACCTAAATAAATACCTTTGAAAATCTGTCTAAGATTGTTAAAGGTATAGATGATGCTGTGGCCATCCTAACTGATTTAGGAGTCTAAGTCTCATTGTCAAAATGGAGTAAAGCACTTAGCAGCCTAAATCCATGTGATTGTAAATGAGATTTTGTCTCCTAAGTGCCTAAATCTCTTTGAAAATGACACCTAGACTCCTAAATGAGTTAGGTGTTGCAATTCTGAGTATGCAACATCTAAATACTTTCATAAATTGCGGCTTGATGTCTTTTTAAAATTTTTCTCAAGGGTCTAAATTTTTAAAGGTATTTAGATCCCTAGTGGGATTTTCAAAAGTCCCCGGGCACCTAAAACCCATTGATTTCAATATCTGAATACCTTTCAAAACCCGTGCCTATGTTATTTGTCACATGAGAAATCTGTGGCAGAACAGGGAGTTGAATGCATGTCTTCTGAGTCCCAGGCTAAAACCATAACACTTGCACACACTTACTTTCTCATCCATCTTCTGAGCTCATGTAGACTTGTACAATTCTGGAGTAAAGCCACTGAAGTTAATTAGTGAAAAGAGAGTAAATCTGGTGTGATGCCACAGCTGTAAATCTGAAAGATGGATAGTGATGCAACCACATTAAAGATTAAGTTGGAGAGATAAAAAGAGGGAATGCATTAATTATGGAAATGCAGCATTTTGCACACCACCAGAGGTCACTCTTTCCCATTAATATTTACTCCATCCCAAGATTCAAGGAGATTCTGTAGGTTGAAATTTGGCTGCACAGGTTTTGAGAGTTGGTCTGGGAGCCAGAGAGCCTTAGAGACCCACAGAGTCCGTGTCCAGCAGACACACTTAATATTCAGTTTTTTATCCATTACCCCTGATCCCAGACTTTTCTCTACTTATCACTGTAGCAACATTAGTGCAGAGTTAAAGTTGCACATAGTACCTTGCTTAAGAAGTCAGAGTTAAGGCTACATATTCCTGGCCTCAGCAAAATCTGCTCTGTAAACCAAGGTAACTCAGCTGGGATCAATGGAGCTAATTTCCCTCTCCTCACCCCAATGTGAAACAAGAATAACTACAATGGAGTCAGTGGACCTGATTCTTCTCACACTCAGTTGGGCGAGAATCAGGAATAGCTTAATGAACGCCCAAAGGCAGGCTGCTATGCTCATTCATCCCAAAGTGAATCAGCTCAATCGAAGAAAATGATCCTTATTCTTTTTTCAGGTACACTGATGTTTAATTAGGCTAAATCTGCTGAAGTTAGTGGCCTAGTTTATCTGCTTTGTCCCATACTGTGCCGTGCATAGCACCAGTAACTTGCTGGGAGGAAGGAAAGATCACTGCAAGATGCTGCTAGATGCTTTTATGGCTCTCTGTTCTCTAGGCCAATTTGAAGGTCTGTTCAGCTTGTTTCCACTTAGAGTACCCTCTGGGTTTCCCTAAATTGCAGTAACATGATTATGGTGTCAAGAGGCCCTTCCAAAAAAACCTCATGGCCAAGTCAGCTCTCTCTCTAGTTTCTTCTACACCCAGGTCTGACATTCATCCTGTGCATTGGAAATATGCAGCAGGCTGATTAAACTGGTTTAATGGACCCTTTGCACTGCTGGAGTGTTCAAAAAGTGCTGGAGTGGGGATAGAATATGGCCAAATTGAGTTGCACCAGATTTAAATCTGGTGTAAATGAGAGATCTCCTTCCCGCACCCCAAGTTTCCAACCTGATCTCAGTTTGCAGTATTTTTTGAAGGCTTTTCTTATTTTCATCCCTACGAGTTCACACACACAAAGACAAGACTAATTAATTTTCTTCTCGTTCGTCTTGTGAGAATCAGTATTAATTAATAATGAATGAAAATGCATGCACTGCTACCAGATGACACCCACATACTGCATCAAAGCACAATAATCACGGAGCTGCCTAGTCCATCAATGACTTGTCACAATATGAAATGCTTCAGCGAATGTCTCCCAAGGGATACAATGCAGAAAAATAAAACACACTCATCCTATCAGATAGACACATGCACCCTTTGGAGTCAGTGAAGACGTTCCAGATACAGATTTGGAAATGTGGATCTGCAGTGAAATTTGAAAGCATTCAATCTCTATGTGCCTATAACATGATATTTCAGTAAGTACCACTCTGTAGTTAATTGCCTTCTTTCCATTTGTTAATAGTGTGATCCTATTTCTAGGAACATTTGAAGGGTCCAATCCTGCAAACACTTTTTGGTGTGTCTATACTGCAGCAAGAAGTGAAATTTTGAACTTGGACAAATATACCCGCTCTAGCTTTGATCAAGCTAGTGCACATAAAATAGCAATGTAGTGGCAGCTGCATGGTTACCACGATGGACTAGCTTCCTGAACCCATATGCTGGTTTTCAGATGGGATAGAACTCAGGAGGGGTAGCTCGTCTCCCTGCTTGTGCAGCTATGGCTAAAATGCTATTTACAACATGTTAGCTTTGTAAAAGTTACAGCGGGTATGTCTACCTGAGCTGGAAATTACTCCTCCAACTCCAGTGTAGACATACTCCTAGATATGCAAAATTAGGGGTGTTCTTAACTCAGGTAGGCTAAGCCACAATCACTAACTTGGTTTAAAATAGCAGTGAAGACACAGGAACTTGGCATTTAACTCGGGTTAGGAGCTTGAGCTATAGCCTGTAAGTGAGCCTGGGGTTGGATTTGAATTGATAACCCAAGTTAAACGCTGAGTTGCCATATCTGCACTGCTGCTTTAAACCAACTTCACTAATAATGGTTAGCTAACCTGAGTTAAGAACACTTTTTTTTGCAGAGTAACTGTACTTTATGTCTGTGACATTATTTCTTGCAGTAATCTATAAAATACAAAGAGCATGTGTTTGTGTTTACATTTGGAAGGCTACTGTGTTTTAGTAAAGTTTGGTTTGTAGATAGGGTGACCAGACATCCCAATTTTATAGGGACAGTCCTGATGTTTGGGGCTTTTTCTTATATAGGTTCCAATTACCCCTCACTCCTGTCCAGATAGCAAATGTGAAAAATCAGGTCACCTTATTTGTAGACTAGCCACATTAAGGTTCCTATTTACACAGCTTTGCTGTGTCTGGAACAGAACAGAATCAGATTTTAGATATTCTGTGCAATGAGCACAGATAGAAAGGAACAATCAGTTGCACATATACAAAATGCAAAATGACTGCCTAGGAAGGTCTACTGCAGAAAGGAATCTGGGGATCTGGAGTTATAGTGGATCACAAGCTAAATATGAGTCAACTGTGCAACTGTTTCAAAAAAGAAGCAAACATCATTCTGGGATGTAGTAGCAGGAGTGTTATAAACAAGACACAAGTAGTAATTCTTCTGCTCTACTCTGCCCTGATTAGACCTCAGCTGGAGTATTGTGGCCCGTTCTGGGTGCCACTGTTCAGGAAAGATGTGGACAAACTGGAGAAAGTCCAGAGAAGAGCAACAAAAATTATTAAAGTTCTAGAAAACGTGACCTATGAGGGAAGATTGAAAAAAAGGGGGTTTGTTTAGTCTGGGGAAGAGAAGACAGAGGCGGGACATAAGAGTTTTCAAATACATAAAACATAGTTACAAGGAGGAGGAAGGTAACTTGTTCTCACTAACCTGTGAGGATAGAACAAGAAGCAATAGGCTTAAATTGCATCAAGGGTGGTTTAGACTGGACATTAGGGAAAACTCTTCCTGTCAGGGTAGTTAAGCACTGGAATAAATTGCCTAGGGAGGTTGTGGAATCTCTGTCACTGGAGATCTTAAAGAGCAGGTTAGACAAACACCCATCAGGGATGGTCTAGATAATATTTAGTCCTGCCGTGAGTGAAGGGGACTGGATTTGATGGACCTCTCAAAGTCCCTTCCAGTTCTACAATTCAATGAAAATGGAATTGTATGAGTGAGAAGCAGTAATTTTCTCATTGAAATCATTGGCAGAGATCTGCTAAAAAACAGATTGTCCGTTGGAAACAACTTAAGCCATCCATTCTGAAAACATTTACCTACATAGTTTAGTTTATATTAGCAGCCTTTAGAAACCAGGGCCAGATTTTTAAAGGTATTTAGGCACCTAAAGGTGCAGCTAGGCACTCAGATAACCAGTGTAAGTATAATTACTTAAGTGTTTGCAGGAATAAGGGTACGAATAAGAACCTGATTAGTGTATGTCATCTACAGAGGAGAGTTAGAGTTGTTTGGGTGCTCTAACTGAATGTCCATTCCTTAACATATCTTTAAGTGTAATCTCACTTTCCTAGGTTTGAGATTATTTTTTGCAGGGGAGGGTGGATAATTATAATATACCTGTAATGTTTTTGTATGCTCAAATTGTTGATATATATTCTTAGTGGTAACCGCATATTGAGTTATTATTTCAAATATTTGTTTTTGAAATAGTTCAAATTTTCTCACTATCATTCATATTTTTACCCTTTCACTACCTTTTATTCCACTGGAAAAAGGAGGGTAATTTAAGTACTTATGGAAAGTAAAAAAAGATTCCCTTCTCTATTCACTTACTTTTTCCCCCACTAGAAAAAAAACTTCTGGAAAAAGAAAACACAGAATAATGAAAGAAAAGGTGAGGGAAAATACTTCACTTTTGTTTGCTTCTCTCTACAGGAAAGAGATGAATCAAGTTTTAAAATGGAAGGGAAAATGTTTTCCCTATCACTTTCTCTATTTTCAATTTCCCTCAGATAACTAACTGGAAAAAAAAGTGAAAAAATATATTGGAAAAAGAGATGAAAAATCTGGAAATTTGAAGTGAACATTTTCCCATAGAAAAACAGGGTAGGTGAAGAATTTTGAATGAAGTGAAAATGCCTCATTTTACTTCTTATTTGTTTGGAGAGACTATAAATAAATTAAATAAATAAACAAATCCCCAATGGAATCCACTTTTTTTCTTTAAACCAGCATTTTTTATACATATCCTTGAATATTTGGAAGATTCTCTCTCTTCTCCTATTTGGTGTTCCAAATACCACGTCACCATGTGTAGGGTTCTGGAAAGAATTACCCCTTCTGATTTCACATTACTGAATGTCTTCACATACGTACTTTCACCATAAAAAGCGACAAAGAGTCCTATGGCACCTTAGAGACTAACAGAAGTATTGGAGCATAAGTTTTAATGGGTAAATATCCACTTCATCTGACAAAGTGGGTATTGTGACAGACCCAGACCAGTGGGGTACAGAAGTCTGGTAGAGGGCAAATATACTGGTCACTGGATGAGTAGTTTTCTGTTCCCTGCGTGACCAAAGCAGGGGCTACACTAGAGTAATCAGGAACTTGCTAGAACCAATTA
>NW_022060104.1:272135-374205 GCF_007399415.2 Gopherus evgoodei
ATTTCTAGATCTCTCTTTCTATATATAGCTAATCTGAACAGATCAACAAATGTTATAAAGAACACTTCACACTGTCAGCCATGTTGTCAGATGTTGCTTACCTTTCATCCTCTTCACCTTCAGTGCTCTTCAATGTTGCAGCATTAATATCTTTCCTCAGCCTCTCAAATAAGTGTTTGAGTCTGTAGAATAAAATCAATACATTTTTGTTTTTCATTAAAAAGCAGTCACTTACAAATCCTATTTTTGGTATTCACAAACTCAGCAATGGTTTAGGGAGGGGAAAAAAGGATAATGGTCTAGATCCTCAGGTGATGTGAATCAGCATTGCTTCATTGGAGTCAATGGGTCAGATTCCCAGCTGGTGTAAATCAGACATAGCACCACTGATATCAGTAGGTTAGATCTCCAGCTGGTGTAAAGGAACGTAACTCTATTGATATCAATGGGCCAGATTTCCAGCTGGTGTAAATCTGCACAGCTTCAGTGAAATCAGTGGGGGACCCTATACCTAGGATTTTCAAGGAAGCCTAAGGGACTTAGGTTCCCATATCCCCTTTTACTACAATGGGGTTATGTGCCTATCTCAGTTAACTTTTTAGAATCCTACTCTGTAAACACAAAGGTGAGACGTTCTTACCCTTACTCACATGCAGCAGCCACGTTACTTTCAATGTGAGTCAGGGTGGCACAATCAAGACCCACATCACCAATGTGAGGTACAGATGGTGAGCTTTATTCTCTCCATTATACAGACAGGCTAAGGTGCTCAGATGAATTAGCAAATTGAATTGGTTTCCCTAAGAATACATAAATTAGCAATAAAGAAAAGAACTGGAATCCTGACTCTCATTAGCCTTTTCTCATCACTACTTGCCCCAATGGTCTTTTACTTTTATTTCTCATTTTTGCAACCTTTCATCAAACAATGAGGATGAGGTTTCAACATGGACTAGAGGATTTGGATGCACAGATCCTAATAACTGTGTATCTAAATCCCCTAGGCAGCTTTGAAAAAAATCACAGGATATAACCTCAACTGACCTAATTAGATAACCTCTGGTTCACATTCTGCTTTAAGAGATAGTGGTGGAAATAAGGAGTATCTCCACTTAAATTAATGGAATCACATAGGTGCAAATCTGGATTAACTAGGAGGTGAATCAGTTGCTACCAGTTCATCTGCCATTTTATTACCCAGTCACCCAGTTTTGTGAGATCCCCTTGTAAGTCTTCACAGTCTGCTTTGGACTTAACTCTCTTGAGTAGTTTTATATCATCTGTAAATTTTGCCACCTCACAGTTACCCCCTTTTCCAGATCATTTATGAGTATGTTGACAAAAACTGGTCCCAGTACAGACCCCTGGGGGGCACCACTATTTACCTCTCTCCTTTGTTTCCTGTCTTTTAACCAGTTACTGGTCCATGAGGACCATCCCTCTTATCCCATGACAGCTTACTTTTCTTAAGAGCCTTTGGGGAGGGACTTCATCAAAGGGTTTCTGAAAATCTAAGTACACTGTATCCACTGGATCACTGTTATCCACATGCTTGTTGACCCCCTCAAAGAATTCTAATAGATTGGTGAGGTGTGATTTCCCTTTACAAAAGCTGTTTTGACTTTTCCCCAACAAATCATGTTTATCTATGGGTCTGATAATTCTGTTCTTTAATAAAGTTTTTACAAATTTGCCCAGTACTGAAGTCAGGCTTACTGGCCTGTAATTGCTTGGATCGCCTCTGGAGCCTTTTTAAAAAATTGGTGTCACATTAGCTATCCTCAGGTCATCTGGTACAGAAGCTGATTTAAATGATAGGTTACATACAGCAGTTAGTACTTCTGCAATTTCACATTTGAGTTCCTTCAGAACTCTTGGGTGAATGCCACCTGGTCCTGGTGACTTATTATTGTTTAATTTATCAGTTTGTTGCAAATCCTCAATCTGGGACAGTTCCTCAGATTTGTCACTTAAAAAGAATGGCTCAGGTTTCAGAATATCCCTCACATCCTCAGCCATTAAGACTGATACAAAGAATTCATTTAGTTTCTCCACAGTGGCCTTATAGTCCTTGAGTGATCCTTTCACATATCGATCGTCCAGTGGCCCCACTGGTTATTTAGCAGACTTCCTGCTTCTAATGTACTTTTTTTTGCTGTTACTTTTTGAATCTTTGGCTAGTTGTTCTTCAAATTCTTTTTTGGCCTTCCAAATTATACTTTTACACTTCACTTGCCAGAGTTTATGGTCCTTTCTCTTTTCCTCAGTAAGATTTAACTTCCACTTTTTAAAGGATGCCTTTTAGTCTCTGCTTCTTTTACTTTGTTGTTTAGCTACGGTGGCACTTTTTTGGTCCTCTTACTATGTTTATTAATTTGGGATATACATTTAATTTAAGCCTCTATGATGGTGTCTGTAAAAAGTTTCTATGCAGTTTGCAGGGATTTCACCTTTTAATTTCTGTTTAACTAACTTCCTCATTTTTGTGTAGATCCTCTTTCTGAAATTAAATGTTACCATGGTGGGATGCTGTGGTGTTCCCCCTACCCCCTCACAGGGATGTTAAATTTTAATATGTTATGGTCGCTATTAAAAGCAGTTCGGCTATATTTACCTCTTGGAGCAGATCCTGTGCTTCACTAAGGACTAAATCAAGAATTGCCTCTCCTTTTGTGGGTTCCAGGCTGAACTGCTCTAGGAAGCAGTCATTTAAGGTGTCAAGAAACTTTATCTCTGCACCCTGTTCTGAGGTGACATGTACCCAGTCAATATGAGGATAGTTGAAAACCCCCATTATTACTGAGGTTTTTTATTTTTTTTATTTTTATAGCCTCTCTAATCTCCCTGAGTATTTCACAGTCACTGTCACCATCCTGGTCAGATGATCGGTGGTATATCCCTACTGCCATATTCTTATTATTTAAGCATGGAATTTCTATTCATAGAGATTCTATGGTATAGTTTGGTTCATTTAAGATTTTTGTCATTTGACTATGCTTTCTTTCACATTTAGTGCCACTCCACGACCAGCACGACCTGTTCTCTCCTTCCAATATATTTTGTACCCTGGTATTACTGTGTCCCATTGATTATCCTCATTCCACCAAGTTTCTGTGATGCCTATTATATCAATTTCCTCATTAATAAGAGGCACTTAAGTTCACCCATCTTTTTATTTAGACATATAGCATTTGTATATAAGCACTTTAAAAAATTGTCACTTTTTAGCTGTCTGTCGTTATGTGATGTAATTGCCAGTTTTTCATCATATTCTACTGGTATTTTCTCATCGTCCATTTTCTCCTCTTTACTAGAATGTAGAGAATCTAGATTAATAGATTCTCCCCTAAGGGATGTCTCAGTCCAAACCACATGCTTCTCTACACCTGCTGCCTTTCTCCCAGCCCCTAGTTTAAAAACTACTCTATGACCTTTTTTGATTTTACATGCTAGCAATCTGGTTCCATTTCACTTTAGGTGGGGCCTATCCTTCCCGTATAGGCCATCCTTTCTCATAAGGTTCCCCAGTTCCTAACTAATCTAGGATACATCACTGTGACCCTCCCACATGATACATCCTTTTAGTCTGACAGTGAACCATTGATTTCAGTCGGGCCATTTTGTTGATAATTATATTACATTATATAGGTCAGGATACTACTGTCACATACCAGGGTACAATCCAGACTAATGAGTAGCTGTGTCACCCCTACCCTCTAACCTAGGGTGTCCTTTACAATGCTTTGCTGCTGTAGCCTCCAGCCTGGACTGCTCACAAACAGCCTCCAGCATGCAAGTCACTCCCAGCAATGTTTGTGGCTGGCTGGCTGCAGCACACACACATTTTGGCTCTCAACAGCCTTGGTTAAATTTCAAGATGACCCTAACACACTCCAGTCTTAGATTTCCCCCCAAGAAATGTATGTCCTGTAGTGCCCAGCCCTCTCCTGGACAATGCACGTTTATATAAAGTCTGCTATTTCTTTAATAGAAATAATATACACACAATATTATGTGCCAAATGGAGTTTCCCAGATACTTCCATTTAAACATACAGGATTAGATAAAACAAAAAAACCCTAAGTTTATTAGCTACAAACAGAAAGATTTTAAGTGACTGCAAGTAATGAGGCTTAAAAGTCAGAAATGGTTACCAAAAATAAAATTAAAATGCTGCTGGTGCCTAACTTCGCAAACTATATCAAAGTCAAGCAAAGTTTCTCACCATATGCTTTCATCAGTCTTATTTACCAAATTCTCTAGGTCAGGACCACTTCTTCCAGAATTCAATGAAGGCTTCTTTGTTGCTTCAGGTGAAGAGCATGTGATGAGCAGGGAGAGGGAGAGAGCGAGTTGCCTAGGGGTATTCGTCTCTCTGTTTTATAGTTAGTCCCCCTCTTGAAAAACATATCCTGCTGAGATTCAGGAGACAAAGAGTCTATGTAGAAGGATGTTCCCTGCTGTTTTTTTCCACCTGTTTGCACTTCCTTTGTCTCCCCTTCCTGCTTGATGACTCTGTTTAATGCTTAAATTCAAAGTAAGCAGAGCACACCTTCCTTTGTTTAGGACTGACCTGTTTGTCAACTTCTGTTTGGGTAGGGCTGTGGTTTGGAATATGTTAACATCATACAGATAAATCTATAATTTCACATACAATATTGCCACATATATTTTATCAGGATGATAACGATCAGCAAATTATGAGTTTTGAAATGATCTCTTACAGGGCATACTTTGTACAGAGATTATTACAGTAGTGTGTAGGGTATGGACACAGGGGTCCATACTGTCACAACAACATTATGTAGTGTAGTGAGGATTAATTGATTAATGCTTATGATGTGATAGACATTAATAAATGGATACTACAGTGCTAGCTAACATGGAGAAGCTGGAATGAGTTCATGTTTTGCATACAATTAAATCTTCATAAAAAAAATCAACCTGAGAGATTGTAGACATGCAGACTCACTCCTGCAGCACCTCCTGCTAGTGACTTCTGGGAATTAGCTCATTCCAGCTCCAGAGCGCCCTCTGCAGGCCAGTGAGCCGCCATGTCCCTTCCTGGACCTAGTGCCCCTTTAACTGGGGTGCTGTTTCCTGGCAGTAGTCCCTTTCTCTTGGGGTCTCCCCTCCCAGGGGAAACCCCACTCACTATCCCCACCTTGCCTCAGTATCATGCTACTGCCAGTCATCATCTAATCCCATGCCCTGAGGAAGACTGCAGTATCAGCCTACTCATCACAGGCAAGGTTAGGTTTAGACCTGCTGCCTTTGCCTACCCCTGGGCTGCCCTCTGCCACCCCCGGTACCTATTAGCCCAATGCTAGGCCACAGCCTGTGGCTTTCCAGGCTAGAGATCCTCAGCTTCTCTGACTTTCCCCAGCTCTGCTCCAGTCAGGTACCCTGTCTCTAGCTTCCTGTAGCCAGGCCCTTCTCCCTCCACAAACATAGAGAGACTGTCTGGGTGCCTGGCTTCTCTGCCTTTATAGGGCCAGCTGAGTGTGTTCTGGGGCATGGCCCCAGCTGCAGCTACTTCCCCCAATCAGCCCAGCCTAAAAGCTGCTTTCTCCAGCCACAGCCCTCTCCCAGGGCTGTTTTCACCCCTTCAGGGCGGGAGCAGGGTCAGCACCCCTGATACCGGGAGCGCTCTGTGTCTGCTTGGGCTGCCCCGCTGGCTGGAGTGCTCCCGGTGGGCCAGCCTCTACTCCACCCTGGTCCCACGGCCCACTGGGGATATCAGTTGGCGGCTCCTCCATGGGGCCGTGAGCACGGGCGTGTACTTGGCGCGGTTTACCCCTGTCCCGGACACCTGCCCCTTCTGCGGCGTGAGGGAGACCCTGGCACACGTGTACTTAGAGTGCGCCAGGTTGCAGCCCCTACACCGGCTCCTCACAGCCATCCTCTTGCGTTTTTGGTTACACTTTTCCCCTCACCTCCTTCTGTATGCACTCCCTATCCGTGGCCCCACGAAGTCCCGGGACCTCCTGGTCAACCTCCTCCTCGCCCTGGCGAAAAAGGCTATCCACGCGACCAGGGAGGGGAGGTTGGCCGACGGAGACTCCGGTGACTGTGGGGCTTGCTTCCGCTCCATGGTCCGATCACGCATCCGGGCGGAGTTCCTCTGGGCGGCGTCCACTGGCTCCCTTGACGCCTTCGAGGAGCAGTGGGCGCTGTCCGGGGTTCTCTGCTCTGTGTCCCCGTTCGGTTCCCTCCTTCTGACCCTTTGACCTCACTCCTGTCCCTGTTCTTTTATTAGTTGTCCCCCGCACTCAGTGGGTTCTGTGGCCCTGTGGTTCCTCCCCTTAGGCTGGGGGAGGATCCTTTAGCAGTGGGCGGGCTTTGCCTGCCCACTTCCCAGACACCCAATAGATGGCTGGAGTGCTCTTCCCCTTCTCTGGCTGCCTTGCTGGCTGGAGCCCCTTCTCCCTTCTTGGGCTGCTGCTGCTGCTGTTGCTGCTAGCTGGAGTGCTCCCCTCCTGGACTGCTGCTACTGCTGCTGAGCGAGGGGTGGGGGGCCCTGTGGGCCAGCCCCCACTCCTCCACCTCCGGAGGGAGAAGCCAGGACCCCATCACCACCACCACCACCGCTGCTACCACCTGCGTGGGGTCCTTCCTGCCTGGCCACCTGGGTTGTTGGAGGAGGAGCCACTGCTGCTGGAGCTGTGTTTGCCTGGGGAGCTGCTGGAGCCTGGAGGCGCGTGAGGCCTGAGGGGACCACCGGCTGCTGGGGGAGCGCACGGGAAGACCCTGAAGACCACTGTGGAGGGGGCCCTCAGGAACTGAGTAACTCTTTGACTGTGCTCTAGTGGTGGGGGTGTAGACTGTGTTTGTGGGGGCACAGGGGGTGTGGCGTGGAGCCTGCCCCCTGGTCCATCTGTGCCCCCCCAACCCCTACCACCACCGTTGCCCCCTCCACCACCCCCACGGACTGCTTACCATCTGCCTCGGTCCCCACCTCTGGGACTCAGCTGCTTGCCTGGCCAGCCACGCCCTTTTTCCACCGTTTGGGCCTCCAGCAGCAGCCAGCCTCACCTTTAGCCCCTGCACAAGTGCTCGTGGGTGCACGCACCCCCCACCCCCCTCCCCAACCTGACCCCTTCCCCTCCGTGTCAGGCCCCCCAGCCTTTCCCCTTGTTGCCTGCCCCATTGCCCCTTGTAGCCTTTTGCCCATCCACTCCCAGCTTCAGTTTGTTTGCCTGCCCCGCCCGTCCCCCTTTGTAGCCTTGTTTGTCCTACCTCAGCCCCGCAACCGGCCCCTTGGTCCCTCTGCCCCACTCCCAGCCTTGTTTAGCCCCTTCCCTACTGCCCCTTCGCCCTGTTCGGCCCCCCCCTCGTGCGCCTGTACCCTTCTCGTGCGCTTGTGCCCCCCATTTGAGTTTTTCCCTCTGGCACTGCACCCCCCCAATTGCTTTAGTATCCCTTCCCTCCCCTAGTGTGGCTAGAGGAGCCGGTTTTCCCTCCCGTGTCCGGTGACTGATCCCCGCCCCCGAGTCCTTGCTTGGCCCCTTATCTGCCCCCCCCATTTTGGCACCCTCCTCCCCTGCCTGCAGCCTAGCGGGGAGGAGTGGTTGCTCTTCTTTCCCCTCCCCTCCCTTTCTCTGGTGTTTCCCCTCCCTCCCTACTCGTCATGGCGGGGGATGCAGCGGATGGGACCCCTGGGACGACCCCTGTCCCCCCCGCCCACCCTGCTCCCTCCACGACCCCCCTAGTCTCCACCGCCACCGCTGCTGCCGGACCGCCTGCCACCATTCTCGCTGCGGCGCCGGCAGCGGCGGGTGCAGGGGTGTCCTCTGCTGCTGCCACGTCCCTCGCCCCCTCTGCTTCTGGGGGACCCCCTCCGGCTGGCGGGAAGGGCCAGGGCAAGAAGAAGGGAAAGGGCCCCGCTAGGAAACCTAAGCCCTCCATGGCGGAGCCTGTCGCCTCTGCCGCGGCCCCACCACCGGCCGCGGCGCCCCTCCCTGCTGTTCCCTCCACCAGCTCTGCGGGTGCCCCTCCCCCAGCCCCCAGGGCATACGCCCAGGTGGCGGCGGCCCCCCCGCCTGCCGCTTCGTCATCTCCCCAGGCTGCCGCCTCCGCTACCATCTATAGCGGCCGGGGCCCCTTCCCAACCTTGACCAGGAAGCACGGCGTCCGTTGCCTCCTGGTGCCCGCCTCGCCCCACGTGGAGACCTACGTGCGGGCGTTGGCGCGGGTGGTGGGGCCCACGGCCATCGTGGCGGCCTCCAAGATGTATGGCAAGGTCGTCTTCTTCCTTGCTTCGGAGGCCGCCGCCCAGGAGGCGGTGGAGAAGGGCCTGGCAGTGGGGGGTGTGTTCGTCCCCCTGGAGCCGCTGGAGGACCTGGGGGTCCGTATTACCCTGACCTCTGTCCCCCCCTTCCTCCCCAATGCCGCCCTGTTGCCTGTCCTCTCAACTCTAGGGAAGCCCATTTCAGTGGTGAGCCCTCTCCCCTTGGGCTGCAAGGACCCCGCCCTCCGTCATGTCCTCTCGTTCCGCCGGCAGGTGCAGCTTCAACTGCCGCCGGCGGCACGTGGCGGAGAGGCGCTCGAGGGATCCTTCCTGGTCCCCTATCAGGGGGCCCATTACCGGGTGCACTATTCTGCGGGGGAGGCCCGGTGCTACCTCTGCCGGGCAACGGGGCACGTCCGGAGGGACTGCCCCTTGGCTCGGCTCGGAGGAGCGCCCGGGACCCCCGAGCCCCGGCAGGGTGCCGGCCCCGTCATAGCCGGCACCCCTGACCGCCCGGTGCCCAGGGCCGCCCCTCCTCCTCCTCCATCCATCACTGCTCCCGCTCGGGCTGCAGGGGTACCTCCCTTGGCATGCCCAGACGAGCGGGAGAGCCCCGCCTCTGATGCCTGCACTCTGGCGGGGCCTGTGGAGGAGGGTGTGGCGGGGGTATTGCCGGGCGTGGGAGAGGGCCCTCCCCAAGGGGAATCTTCCCTTCCTCCCGCTGTCTCACCAGTGCCCCTCCAGGTCCACGACCCACCAACCCCGCCCTCTGACCCGACCTCTGACACCCAGCCCGCGAGCGCCGCCATGGAGGGCTGGACCCTGGTCCAGGGTAGGCGGGGCAAGCGGAAGGCTCGAGCTCCGCTCCTACCACCTGATGCAGGAGCCCCCTGTAAGACCAGAAAGGGGGCCACGGATGCCGAGCCTTCCGCCATGCCCTCGGGGTCGGCCCGTCCGCCAGTTCCGGCCAGGGAAGTCGTGGCGGCACCAGAGGGTTCCACCGTCCCTCCTCTGCAACCCCCCTCCGTGGCGGCCTCGAATTTGGTCCCCCCTGCTCCATTGCCGCCTGCGCCCCCTGCACCAGTAGGGGCGCTTATTGCCTCCGGCTCCAGCGGGGAGGACCCCGGGGTGGTGGGAGGTGAGCACCCCTCCATATTTGAGGATATCGAGGCCCTGGGTCTGACCCCGGTTACCCAGGGGGAGGATGACCCTCCGCCAGCGGGCCTCGACCTAGCCGTCCTCACCCCAGCTCCCCTCTCCCCGTGTTCCCTCCTCCTGGCCGCTGCATCCGCTCCCGCCTCCGGGGGACCCCTGGACTCCCCGCCCTGCCTGGCCGTGGTTGGCGCCCCGCTGACGGCCGCCGAGCCCGTTGAGGCGACGGCCGGTGCCCCACGGCCGGGAGACGGGCTCACGGGGATATCCCTCGGTGGTGCGGAGCACCCACATCCCTTCCCTGGCGGGGGCCCCACCGATGGTGTTCCATCTCCCGATGCCGTGGCTAGCGCGCCTACCACCGAGCCTGAGCCCGGCATCGCTGGGGACCCCCTCCCTGCCCCTCTGATCTCCGCGCCTGGCCGTGAGGAGCACGCTCACAACGGTTCAGCTCCTGCGGTCCCGGATCCCACCTCTGTCCCTATCCCTGACCTCGGCCCCGCCCTTGGCCTTGACCTCGTCCCTGTCCCCTCCACTGCCCCTGCTGTTATTGCCGCCCCTGGGGCTGTCCCCTTCCCTTTTCCGGAGGGTGACCCCCAGAGGGCGGGCTTTACGTTTTGCTGTCCCAACCCCCTCGGGGCTGCACTCTTCCCTCCGCCGCCCCCCGTCGAGCCGGGCTCTGTGGCGGACCGTGTGGCGCCGGCCCATCGGGCGCCACGTCGGGGGTCCGCCCCTTGCCTTCCCGTCCCCACGGGCCACGGGGTTGTCCCAGAAGCCCCACTAGTGGGTCACCAGGGGCCAGGGGCCCCGCCCCCCCACGCGCTGCGAGAGGAGCTGCGGGAGTTCCTGGAAGACGTCAGGGGCTCCCGCAACAAGGTGGCGCTTGCTCTCCAGCGCTGGGGGGATTTCCATCAGATCCTCCGGGTCGCGAGGGCCCTCATGGGGGAGGGCAAGAGGACCGGGAAGCAGGGTGCCGCGACTTACCAGAGGGTCCGCGGCTTCCGTGACTCCTTGCTCACCTTCGGGGTGGGTCACGGTTTACTGCGCGGCCCACTGGGGGCCGTGGGCGTCCCTGCCGGCGAGGATCCCCCCCAGCCATCCTCATGGCGCCCATCATCTTTGCCACATTGAACACCCGGAGCTGTAGGGTGGGTTTCCGCAGGAGCCAGGTGCTCTCCTTCCTTCGGGAGGGGGGGTACTCTGTGATTTTCCTGCAGGAGACCCACACGGATCCGGCCGCCGAAGCCAGCTGGAGGCTGGAGTGGGGGGACGGGGTCTACTTCAGCCACCTTTCCACCCGTAGTGCTGGAGTGGCTACCCTGTTCTCCCCCGACCTACGGCCGGAGGTGCTGGGGGTTGCCGAGGCTGTGCCGGGCCGCCTGCTGCACCTCCGGGTCCGCTTGGAGGGGCTCGTGGTGAACCTCGTGAACGTCTATGCCCCGACATCGGCCCCGGAGCGGTTGCCGTTCTATCAGCAGGCGTCCGCCTTCCTCGGCTCCCTGGATCCTCGTGAGTGCCTGGTCCTGGGTGGGGACTTCAACATCATCCTGGAGGAGCGGGACCGCTCGAGGACCGAGCAGAGCCAGGCCGCCGCGGACGTCCTCCGGGAGATCATCAACCATCACTCCCTGGTGGACGTCTGGCGCGACCACCACCCGGACGATGTCACCACGTTCACCTATGTCCGGGTAGGAGCCCATCGGTCGTGCCACTCCCGGTTGGACCGCATCTACATGTCACGATTCCACCTTTCACGGGCCCTGTCCTCCAGCGTCCGGCCGGCCCCTTTTTCTGACCACCACCTCATCACCGTGACGGCGTCTCTCAGTGCGGAGAGGCCGGGGCCGGCCTACTGGCACTTCAACAACAGCTTACTGGAGGATGTGGGCTTCGTGGCGTCCTTCCGGGAGTTCTGGCTGGCCTGGCGAGGGCAGCGGCGTGCCTTTCCCTCGGCACGGCGATGGTGGGATGTGGGGAAGGTGCGCGCCCGGCTCTTCTGCCGCGACTACACCCGGGGCGTCAGCCGACGGAGGGATGCAGCGATAGAGCAGTTGGAACGGGAGGTCTTAGAGCTGGAGAGGCGTCTGGCCGCCAGCCCCGAGGATCCATCCCTGTGCGGAGCGTGCCAGGAGAAGAGGGAGGAGCTCCGGGTCCTCGAGGACCATCGGGCTCGGGGCGCCTTTGTTCGCTCCCGCATCCGCCTCCTTCGGGAGATGGATCGCGGCTCCCGCTTCTTCTACGCCCTGGAGAAGCGGAGGGGGGCCCAGAAGCACGTCACCTGCCTCCTGGCGGAGGACGGCACCCCCCTCACGGATCCGGCGGAGCTGTGCCAGAGGGCCCGGACCTTCTACGCGCGCCTTTTCTCCCCGGATCCGACCGATCCCGCCGCTCGCAGAGTGCTTTGGGACGAGCTCCCTACGCTCAGCGCGGGCGCCCGGGACCGGCTAGAGCTGCCTCTCTCTCTGGCCGAGTTCTCGGACGCCCTCCGTCGCATGCCCACCAACAAGTCTCCGGGCATGGACGGGCTGACCGTGGAGTTCTACCACGTGTTCTGGGACGTCCTCGGCCCAGACCTGGCCAGCGTCTGGGCCGAGTCCTTGCAGGGCGGGGTCCTCCCTCTCTCGTGCAGGCGAGCTGTGCTCGCCTTATTGCCGAAGAAGGGGGACCTCCGCGATTTACGGAATTGGCGTCCCGTCTCGCTCCTCAGCACGTGTCATAAACAGATAGCTAAGGGTTAATGTCTCTTTCACCTGAAACACCTGACCAGAGAACCAATCAGGAAACTGGATTTTTTCAACTTGGGGTGGAGGGAATTGTGTCTCTGAGTCTTTTGTCTGTCTGCCTGTTTCCTCTGAGCTTTGGAGAAGTAGTTCTATTTTCTAGTCTTCTGTTTCTAAGTGTAAGGACAAAGAGATCAGATAGTAAGTTCTATGGTTTCTTTTCTTTGGTATTTGCATGAATGTAAGTGCTGAAGTGCTTTAATTTGTATTCTTTTTGAATAAGGCTGTTTATTCAAAATTCTTTTAAGCAATTGACCCTGTGTTGTATCATCTTAATACAGAGAGAACATTTGTATTTTTTCTTTCTTTTTTTTTTTATATAAAGCTTTCTTTTAAGACCTGTTGAAGTTTTCTTTACTTCAGGGAAATTGAGTCTGTACTCACCAGGGAATTGGTGGGAGGAAGAAATCAAGGGGAGAGCTGTGTGTTGGATTGCTAGCCTGATTTTGCATTTCCTCTGGGTGAAGAGGAAAGTCCTTTTTGTTCCCAGGACTGGGGAACGGAGAGGGGGATTCCTCTGGGTGAAGAGGAAAGTGCTTTTGTTCCAGGATTGGGAACGGAGAGGGGGACTCACTCTGGGTAGTTTCACAGAGTTTGTGTCTGAGTATCTCTCCAGGAGCACCTGGAGGGGGGAAGGGAATCAGGATTATTTCCCTTTGTTGTGAGACTCAAGGGATTTGGGTCTTGTGGTCCCCAGGGAAGGTTTTTCAGGGGGACCAGAGTGCCCCAAAACACTCTAATTTTTTGGGTGGTGGCAGCAGTACCAGGTCCAAGCTGGTAACTAAGCTTGGAGGTTTTCATGCTAACCCCCAAATTTTGGACGCTAAGGTCCAGAATCTGGGAATAAGGTTATGTCATGGTGGCAGTGGCGGGAGATAGACAGAATCCAGAAGCCAGTAGGAATATTATATTTTTCTTTTCTCTGCTAAGGGCTTTTTAGCAGAGAGAAACAGTTTGGTTTTAAAAGGGAACCAGAGAGAATTTTTTTTTCTGCTCTCTCTAGCAGTTTGTGGTTTGCATGTTAAGCGAGAAGACTGTTGAGGGTCTTTTGTCATGCAATAGCCCTCCCATTAGGAGGCAAAGTACCAGCACTTATATGCATGCAAATAAAGTGGTTTTTCTGGTTTCCCTTAATTGAACATTAGCTAGAGAGAGAAAAGGAAAAAAGCACTGTTGCTAGGCAGACTTCAGGAGGCAACAGAGAACCTGCAGTTCAGAGAATAAACACCGGAGGGCACCCCAACACAAGAAAACAGGAACCATGACTTCTAAGGCAAAGATTGACGCTGAAGAACAAATCAAAGAAGCTGAACACAGGCGACAGATGGAGATGAAAGAAAAGGAAGAAAGCATCAAACAGGCAGCCCAAGAGGCAGCACACAGAAGGAAACTAGAAGAAGATGAGTTGGCCCACAGAAGGAAGCAAGAAGAAGAAGAGTTGGCCCACCGCCGAGACATGGAAAAACACCAAAAAGAAATGGAAAAACAACAAAAAGAGAATGAAGAGAAGGAAAAACAGAGAAAACATGAACTGGAGATGGCAAAAGCTGGGCTGCATGTGCCAGCCAACCCTAACAACCCGGCGCCAATTATTGCTCCACAGCACAGGAAATTTCCCACCTACAAGGCAGGTGATGACACCGAGGCCTTCTTGGAAAATTTTGAAAGAGCCTGTCTTGGGTACAGCATCCCCGAAGACCAGTACATGGTAGAATTAAGGCCACACCTCAGTGGACCTTTAGCAGAGGTGGCAGCTGAAATGCCTAAGCTGCAAATGAATGACTATAAACTTTTTCAAACCAAGGCCAGATACAGGATGGGGATAACCCCAGATCATGCCCGTAGGCGCTTCAGAACCCAAAAGTGGAAACCAGAGGTGTCATTTCCCAAACACGCCTACTACATTGCAAAAAACTATGAGGCCTGGTTAACAGGAAACAACATTCAAACCTTGGAAGAAGTGAACCTCCTCATACAAATGGAGCAGTTCTTGGATGGTGTTCCTGAAGACATCACACGGTACATACAAGATAGAAATCCCAAAACTATCGCTGAGGCGGGGGAGATTGGAGCCAAATGGATGGAACTGGCAGAAAGCAAAAAAGCTACTGTCAAGGGGAACGATTACCCCAGGGGGCACACAGACCATAAACCCTACAACCGAGGACAGCCAAAGACCCTCCATACCACCCAAGTAAAGCCACAGATACCCTACTCTTCAACCTCACCAGTCTCCAGTAATTCACCTCGGCCCAGTGACCCATCAGATGGAAGATGCTTTAAGTGTAATGAACCGGGACATATCAAGGCCAACTGTCCCAAGAACACCATGCGAGTGCAATTCATTACACCACCATCACACCAAAGATCCCCAGGCCCGGATGCCTCTCAAATACCCTTGGAGCGAAGGGAAAATTTGAGAGTGGGCGGAAAGAAGGTTACTGCGTGGAGAGACACGGGGGCACAAGTGTCAGCTATCCACCAATCCTTCGTTGACCCCAAATTCATCAACCCAAAGGCCAAAGTTACCATTTACCCCTTCATGTCACAAGCTGTAGACTTGCCTACAGCTGAACTGCCTGTCCAGTACAAAGGCTGGTCAGGAATGTGGACTTTTGCAGTCTATGACAATTATCCTATCCCCATGCTACTGGGGGAAGACTTGGCCAACCAGGTGAGGCGGGCCAAGAGAGTGGGAATGGTTACACGTAGCCAAACCAGGCAAGCTTCCAGACCCATTCCTGTTCCTGAGCCGTCCACAGAGGCCCCGTCTGTGTTACCAGAGACCCAGACAGAGGTAGTGGACCCGGATTCCATGCCTACCACTGAAACAGCCACAGCATCTCCAGTCCCAGGCCCGGAACTGGAACAGCAACCAGCACCAGCAAGTGCAACCACATCTTCAAACTCAACGCCAGAGGGCGCCAGCGAGCCAGAACTGGCAGAAACACACGACAGCCGTACCCAAAAGGCTCAGCCAGAGCCTGAAATACCCTCAGGTGCACCAGCGGAAAGCGGTTCACCAGCAACGGAAACAACCCCATCACCTACATCGCTTCCAGAGGGACCAAGCCCAAGTCCACAGTCTGAGGAAGAACTGGTGACCCCAGCCTCAAGGGAACAGTTCCAGGCTGAGCAGGAAGCAGATGACAGCCTTCAGGAAGCGTGGGCGGCGGCACGGAGCACCCCACCGCCTCTCAGCTCTTCTAATCGATCCCGGTTTGTTATAGACCAAGGACTTTTATACAAGGAAATTCTTTCTGGTGGACACCGGGAAGAATGGCAGCCGCAAAAACAGTTGGTGGTTCCAACTAAGTACCGGGAGAAGCTCTTAAGCTTAGCCCATGATCATCCCAGTGGCCATGCTGGGGTAAACAGAACCAAGGACCGGTTGGGGAAGTCCTTCCACTGGGAGGGGATGGGCAAGGATGTTGCCAAGTATGTCCGGTCTTGTGAGGTATGCCAAAGAGTAGGTAAGCCTCAAGACCAGGTCAAGGCCCCTCTCCAGCCACTCCCCATAATTGAGGTCCCATTTCAGCGAGTAGCTGTGGATATTCTGGGCCCTTTCCCAAAAAAGACGCCCAGAGGAAAGCAGTATGTACTGACTTTAGTGGACTTTGCTACCCGATGGCCAGAAGCAGTAGCTCTAGGCAACACCAGGGCTAACACTGTATGCCTGGCCCTAACAGACATCTTTGCCAGGGTAGGTTGGCCCTCCGACATCCTTACAGATTCAGGGTCTAATTTCCTGGCAGGGACCATGGAAAAACTGTGGGAAACTCATGGGGTGAATCACTTGGTCGCCACCCCGTACCACCATCAAACCAATGGCCTGGTGGAAAGGTTCAATGGAACTTTGGGGGCCATGATAAGAAAATTCATCAACGAATTCTCCAATAATTGGGACCTAGTGTTGCAGCAGTTGCTGTTTGCCTACAGGGCTGTACCACATCCCAGTTTAGGGTTTTCACCATTTGAACTTGTGTATGGTCACGAGGTTAAGGGGCCATTACAGTTGGTGAAGCAGCAATGGGAGGGGTTTACGCCTTCTCCAGGAACTAACATTCTGGACTTTGTAAGCAACCTACAAAGCACCCTCCGACACTCTTTAGCCCTTGCTAGAGAGAACCTAAAGGATGCTCAAGAAGAGCAAAAGGCCTGGTATGACAGACATGCCAGAGAACGTTCCTTCAAGGTAGGAGACCAGGTTATGGTCTTGAAGGCGCAACAGGCCCATAAGATGGAAGCATCATGGGAAGGGCCATTCACGGTCCAAGAACGCCTGGGAGCTGTAAACTACCTCATAGCATTTCCCAATTCCTCACTAAAGCCTAAAGTGTACCATGTTAATTCTCTCAAGCCTTTCTATTCCAGAGACTTACAGGTTTGTCAGTTTACAGTCCAGGGAGATGATGCTGAGTGGCCTGACGGTGTCTACTACGACGGAAAAAAAGACGGTGGCGTGGAAGAGGTGAACCTCTCAACCACCCTGGAACGTCTGCAGCGGCAACAAATCAAGGAGCTGTGCACTAGCTTCGCCCCATTGTTCTCAGCCACCCCAGGACGGACTGAACGGGCATACCACTCCATTGATACAGGTAATGCTCACCCAATCAGAACCCCACCCTACCGGGTGTCTCCTCATGCCCAAGCTGCTATAGAACGGGAGATCCAGAACATGCTACAAATGGGTATAATCCGCCCATCTACCAGTGCATGGGCATCTCCAGTGGTTCTGGTACCCAAACCAGATGGGGAAATACGCTTCTGCGTGGACTACCGTAAGCTAAATGCTGTAACTCGTCCGGACAACTATCCAATGCCACGTACTGATGAGCTATTGGAAAAGTTGGGACGTGCCCAGTTCATCTCTACAATAGACTTAACCAAGGGGTACTGGCAAGTACCGCTAGATGAACCTGCCAAGGAGAGGTCAGCATTTGTCACCCATGCGGGGGTGTATGAATTCAATGTCCTTCCTTTCGGCCTTCGAAATGCACCCGCCACCTTCCAGAGGCTGGTAGACGGTCTACTAGCTGGACTGGGAGAATTTGCAGTTGCCTACCTCGATGATGTGGCCATTTTTTCCGACTCCTGGCCCGAACACCTACTCCACCTGGAAAAGGTCTTTGAGCGCATCAGGCAGGCAGGACTAACTGTTAAGGCCAAAAAGTGTCAAATAGGCCAAAACAGAGTGACTTACCTGGGGCACCAGGTGGGTCGAGGAACCATAAACCCCCTACAGGCCAAGGTGGATGCTATCCAAAAGTGGCCTGTCCCAAGGTCAAAGAAACAGGTCCAATCCTTCTTAGGCTTGGCCGGATACTACAGGCGATTTGTACCACACTACAGCCAAATCGCTGCCCCATTGACCGACCTAACCAAAAAGACCCAGCCAAATGCAGTTAAGTGGACTGATGAGTGTCAAAAGGCCTTTACCCAACTTAAGGCAACACTCATGTCTGACCCTGTACTCAGGGCCCCGGATTTTGACAAACCATTCCTAGTAACCACAGATGCATCTGAGCGTGGTATAGGAGCAGTGCTCATGCAGGAAGCAACAGATCACAACTTCCATCCTGTCGTGTTTCTCAGCAAAAAACTGTCTGAGAGGGAAAGTCACTGGTCAGTCAGTGAAAAGGAATGCTATGCCATTGTGTACGCCCTGGAAAAGCTACGCCCATATGTTTGGGGACGGCGGTTCCAACTACAAACTGACCATGCTGCACTAAAGTGGCTTCATACTGCCAAGGGGAACAACAAGAAACTTCTTCGTTGGAGTTTAGCTCTCCAAGATTTTGATTTTAAAATTCAACACATCACAGGAGCTTCTAACAAAGTTGCTGATGCACTCTCCCGTGAGAGTTTCCCAGAATCCAGTAGTTAAAAAGTGTTCTTAAAATGTAAAAGTCTGTTAGTTATATACTTAGTAGTATATGTAAAGGTGCATGTGTTGTATTAATCTGTTTATTTTCAAGTTCTAGAAGGAAATTGCCGCCAGTGAGCTTCCCCACTGTCTGCAATTTGGGGGGCGTGTCATAAACAGATAGCTAAGGGTTAATGTCTCTTTCACCTGAAACACCTGACCAGAGAACCAATCAGGAAACTGGATTTTTTCAACTTGGGGTGGAGGGAATTGTGTCTCTGAGTCTTTTGTCTGTCTGCCTGTTTCCTCTGAGCTTTGGAGAAGTAGTTCTATTTTCTAGTCTTCTGTTTCTAAGTGTAAGGACAAAGAGATCAGATAGTAAGTTCTATGGTTTCTTTTCTTTGGTATTTGCATGAATGTAAGTGCTGAAGTGCTTTAATTTGTATTCTTTTTGAATAAGGCTGTTTATTCAAAATTCTTTTAAGCAATTGACCCTGTGTTGTATCATCTTAATACAGAGAGAACATTTGTATTTTTTCTTTCTTTTTTTTTTTATATAAAGCTTTCTTTTAAGACCTGTTGAAGTTTTCTTTACTTCAGGGAAATTGAGTCTGTACTCACCAGGGAATTGGTGGGAGGAAGAAATCAAGGGGAGAGCTGTGTGTTGGATTGCTAGCCTGATTTTGCATTTCCTCTGGGTGAAGAGGAAAGTCCTTTTTGTTCCCAGGACTGGGGAACGGAGAGGGGGATTCCTCTGGGTGAAGAGGAAAGTACTTTTGTTCCAGGATTGGGAACGGAGAGGGGGACTCACTCTGGGTAGTTTCACAGAGTTTGTGTCTGAGTATCTCTCCAGGAGCACCTGGAGGGGGGAAGGGAATCAGGATTATTTCCCTTTGTTGTGAGACTCAAGGGATTTGGGTCTTGTGGTCCCCAGGGAAGGTTTTTCAGGGGGACCAGAGTGCCCCAAAACACTCTAATTTTTTGGGTGGTGGCAGCAGTACCAGGTCCAAGCTGGTAACTAAGCTTGGAGGTTTTCATGCTAACCCCCAAATTTTGGACGCTAAGGTCCAGAATCTGGGAATAAGGTTATGTCAGCACGGACTACAAGATCATCGCCAAGGCCATCTCGCTGCGGCTGGGGTCCGTGCTGGCGGACGTGATCCACCCGGACCAGACCTGCACCGTCCCGGGCCGTAGCATCTTCGATAACCTCTATTTGGTCCGGGATCTCTTAGAGCTTGGGTGCAGGGATGGTCTGTCGTTCGCCCTCCTGTCCCTGGATCAGGAGAAGGCGTTCGACAGGGTGGACCACGGGTACCTCCTGGGCACTCTGCGAGCGTTGGGCTTCGGGTCCCAGTTTGTGGGTTTTCTCCAGGTGCTGTACGCTTCCGCAGAGTGTCTGGTCAGGCTCAACTGGACCCTGACCGAACCGGTCAGCTTCGGGCGGGGAGTGCGGCAGGGGTGCCCCCTCTCGGGCCAGCTGTACGCTCTGGCCATCGAGCCCTTCCTCTGTCTCCTCCGCAGGAGGTTGACGGGGTTGGTGCTTCGGGAGCCGGAGCTGCGGCTGGTCCTGTCGGCATACGCCGACGATGTGCTCCTCGTGGTCCAGGACCCGGGCGACTTGGCGCGGGTGGAGGCCTGCCAGGCGGTGTACTCGGCGGCCTCCTCCGCCCAGGTCAACTGGGTCAAGAGCTCTGGCCTGGTGGTCGGGGACGGGTGGCAGGCAGGCTCCCTCCCACCCGCGCTCCAGGCCATCCAGTGGAGCGCGGGTCCGCTGCTCTATCTCGGCGTTTACCTTTCCGCCACGCACCCGTCTCCGCCGGAGAACTGGCTCGGTTTGCAGGTCAGGGTGACGGAGCGGCTCCGGAAATGGACAGGACTCCTCCGGTGCCTTTCCCTTCGAGGGAGGGCACTGGTGCTCAACCAACTGGTCCTGTCCATGCTCTGGTACCGACTCAACACCCTGGTCCCGGCCCCGGGTTTCCTGGCCAACCTCCGGACTGTGATTCTGGAGTTCTTTTGGCCAGGACTGCACTGGGTCCCTGCAGGGGTCCTCCACCTGCCCCTGGAGGAGGGGGGGCAGGGCCTGAAGTGCCTGCGCACTCAGGTCCACGTCTTCCGCCTCCAGGCCCTGCAGAGGCTCCTGTTTGGTGCGGGTAGTCCGGCGTGGAGAACCCTGACGCACGCCTTCCTGCGCCGCTTCCGAGGGCTCCGATATGACCGGCAGTTCCTTTATCTCGAACCGAGGGGTCTTCCGCGAGATCTCTCCCGGCTGCCGGTCTTCTACCAGGACCTCCTCTGGACCTGGAAGCTGTTCTCTGCAACCAGGTCCGTGGCGGCCACAGAGGGGGCCGACCTCCTCGCGGAGCCCCTGCTACACAATCCCCAGCTTCGTGTGCAGGTGGCGGAGTCCCCCGTGGTGCGCCAGAGGTTGGTCCTGGCGGAAGCTACCAGGGTCGGAGATCTCCTGGACTATGACCGGGGAGGCTGGCTGGATCCCCTGATGCTCGATCAATGCATGGGGCTCTCCAGACCTTGTACTCTCCGGTGCGTACTCCAGGAGGTGGAGGCCGCTTTGCCGCCCGCTGCTCAGGCCTACCTCAACCGGGTCCTGCGGGAGGGCACGCCCCACCCACCCCCTACCCCAAGCCCCCCGGACCTTTTCATCGGGCCCCTGCCTTGTAGGCCCGACCGCCCCCCCCGTCCCTTCTCCGCAAGCCGGCTGCACGACCTGCAGCCGGTACGTTTCCAAACCGCGCCGAGGAAACAGCTCTACACGCTCGTGCTCCACACCCTTCACCTCCTCACCCTCGTGTCCCGCCCTGATACGAAGTGGCGGGACCTCCTGCCACCTCTGGAGGGTGAGGAGCCCCGGTTGGCCAGCCTCTACTCCACCCTGGTCCCACGGCCCACTGGGGATATCAGTTGGTGGCTCCTCCATGGGGCCGTGAGCACGGGCGTGTACTTGGCGCGGTTTACCCCTGTCCTGGACACCTGCCCCTTCTGCGGCGTGAGGGAGACCCTGGCGCACGTGTACTTAGAGTGCGCCAGGTTGCAGCCCCTACACCGGCTCCTCACAGCCATCCTCTTGCGTTTTTGGTTACACTTTTCCCCTCACCTCCTTCTGTATGCACTCCCTATCCGTGGCCCCACGAAGTCCCGGGACCTCCTGATCAACCTCCTCCTCGCCCTGGCTAAAAAGGCCATCTACGCGACAAGAGAGAGGAAGTTGGCCGATGGAGACCCCGGCGACTGTGGGGCTTGTTTCCGATCCATGGTCCGTTCACGCATCCAGACGGAGTTCCTCTGGGCAGCGTCCACTGGCTCCCTTGACGCCTTCGAGGAGCAGTGGGCGCTGTCCGGGGTTCTCTGCTCAGTGTCCCCGTCAGGTTCCCTTCTTCTGACCCTTTGACCTCACTCCTGTCCCTGTTCTTTTATTAGTTGTCCCCCGAACTCGGTGGGTTCTGTGGTCCTGTGGGTCCTCCCCTTAGCCTGGAGGGGGGGATCCTTTAGCAGTGGGCGGGCTTCACCCGCCCACTTCCCAGACACCCAATAGATACCGGGAGCGCTCTGTGTCTGCATGGGCTGCCCTGCTGGCTGGAGCGTTCCCACTCTTCTGTGGTTGCCCTGCTGGCTGGAGCTCCTTCTCCCTTCCTGAGCTACTGCTGCTGTTGCAGCTTACTGGAGTGCTCCCCTCCTGGACTGCTGCTGATGCTGAGCGAGGGGTGGGGGGGCCCTTGCTGGCCAGCCCCCACTCCTCCACCTCCAGAGGGAGAAGCCAGGACCCCACCACCGCCACCACCACTGCTGCTACCACCTGCGTGGGGTCCTTCCTGCCTGGCCACCTGGGTTGTCGGAGGAGGAGCCGCTGCTGCTGGAGCTGTTTGCCTGGGTAGCTGCTGGAGCCTGGAGGCACGTGAGGCCTGAGAGGACCACCGGCTGCTGGGGGAGCGCACAGGAAGACCCTGAAGACCACTGTGGAGGGGGCCCTCAGAAACTGAGTAACTCTTTGACTGTGCTCTAGTGGTGGGGGTGTAGACTGTGTGTTTGTGGGGGCACAGGGGGTGTGGTGTGGAACCTGCCCCCTGGTCCATCTGTGCTCCCCCCAGCCCCCACCACCACCGCTGCCCCCTCCACCACCCCCACAGACCGCTTGCCATCTGCCTCGGTTCCCACCTCTGGGACTCAGCTGCTTGCTGGCCAGCCACGCCCTTTTTTCCCACCGTTTGGGCCTCAAGCAGTAGCCAGCCAAACCTTTAGCCCTTGCACAAGTGCTCGTGGGTGCACACACACCCCCAGCCCCCTGCCCAAACTGACCCCTTCCCCTCCGTGACAGGCTCCCCCAGCCTTTCCCCTTGTTGCCTGCCCCACTGCCCCTTGTAGCCTTTTGCCCACCCACCCCAGCTTCAGTTTGTTTACCTGCCCCTCCCGTCCCCCTTTGCAGCCTTGTTTGTCCTGCTTCAGCCCAGCAACCGGCCCCTTGGTCCCTCTGCCCCACTCCCAGCCTTTTTGTGCCCCTTCCCTACTGTCCCTTCGCCCTGTTCGGCCCACCTCTCGTGCGCTTGTGCCCCCCCCGTTTGAGTTTTCCCCTCTGGCACTGCTTTTGCATCCCTTCCCTCCCCTAGTGCGGCTAGAGGAGCCGGTTTTTCCCTCTCCCCTTGGGCTGCAAGGACCCCGCCCTCCGTCACGTCCTCTCATTCCGCCGGCTGGTGCAGCTTCAACTGCCGCCGGCGGCGCGTGGCGGAGAGGTGCTCGAGGGATCCTTCCTGGTCCCCTATCAGGGGGCCCATTACCGGGTGCACTATTCGACGGGGGAGGCCCGGTGCTACCTCTGCCAGGCACCGGGGCACGTCCTGAGGGACTACCCCTTGGCCCAGCTCGGAGGAGCACCCGGGACCCCTGAGCCCCGGCAGGGTGCCGGCCCCGTCATCGCCGGCGCCCCTGGCCGCCCGGTGCCCAGGGCCACCCCTCCTCCTCCTCCATCCATCGCTGCTCCCGCTCAGGCTGCAGGGGTATCTCCCTCGGCATGCCCAGGCAAGCGGGAGAGCCCCACCTCCGCTGCCTGCACTCTGGCGGGGCCTGTGGAGGAGGGTGCGGCAGGGGTACCGTCGGGCATGGGAGAGGGCCCTCCCGAAGGGGTATCTTCCCTTCCTCCAGCTGTCCCACTAGTGCCCCTCCAGGTCCATGGTCCACCAGCCCCGCCCTCTGACCCGACCCCTGACACCCAGCCCGTGAGCGACGCCATGGAGGGCTGGACCCAAGTCCAGGGTAGGTGGGGCAAGTGGAAGGCTTGAGCTCCGTTCCTACCACCTGATGCAAGAGCCCCTTGTAAGACCAGAAAGGGGGCCGCGGATGCCAAGCCTTCCGCCATGCCCTCGGGGTCAGTCTGTCCGCCAGTGCCGACCAGGGACACCGTGGTGGCACCAGAGGGTACCCTTGTCCCTCCTCTACAACCCCCATCTGTGGAGGCCTCGGATGTGGTCCCCCCTGCTCCCTTGCCACCAGAGCCCCCTGCAACGCTCGGGGCAATCATTGCCTCGGGCTCTAGTAGGGAGGACCCCGGGGTGGTGGGAGGTGAGCACCCCTCCATATTTGAGCATATCGAGGCCCTGGGTCTGACCCCGGTTACCCAGGGGGAGGATGACCCTCCGCCAGCGGGCCTCGACCTAGCCGTCCTCACCCCGGCTCCCCTTTCCTCGTGTTCCCTCCTCCTGGCCACTGCGTCCGCTCCTGCCTCCGAGGACCCCCTGGACTCCCTGCCCTGCCTGGCCGTGGTTGGCACCCCGCTGATGCCCGCCGAGCCCGTTGAGGCGACGTCCGGTGCCCCGCGGCTGGGAGACGGGCTCACAGGTGTATCCCTCGGTGGTGCGGGGCACCCGAATTCCTTCCCGGGAGGGGGCCCCACCGACGGTGCTACATTTCCCGGTGCCTTGGCTAGCGCGCCTACCATTGAGCCTGAGCCCGGCATCACTGGGGACCCCCTCCCTGCCCCTCTGACCTCCGCGCCTGGCCGTGAGGAGCGCACTCCTGACGGTTCAGCTCCTGCGGTCCAGGATCCCATCTCTGTCCCTATCCCTGACCTCAGCCCCGCCCTTGTCCTTGACCCCGTCCCTGTCCCCTCCACTGCCACTGCTGTTGTTGCCGCCCCTGGGGTTGTCCCCTTCCCGTTCCCGGAGGGTGAAGCCAGCTGGAAGACCTGGCGGTCCATGTCGTCCTGATCTCTGTCCCCCCTTCCTCCCCAATGCTGCCCTGTTGCCCGCCCTCACTACTCTAGGGAAGCCCATTTCTGTAGTGAGCCCTCTCCCCTTGTGCTGCAAGGACTCCGCCCTCCGTCACGTCTTCTCGTTCCGCCGGCAGGTGCAGCTTCAACTGCCGCCAGCAGCGCGTGGCGGAGAGGCACTTGAGGGGTCCTTCCTGGTCCCCTATCAGGGGGCCCATTACCGGGTGCACTATTCGACGGGGAGGCCCGGTGCTACCTCTGCCGGGCGACAGGGCCCGGCTCGGAGGGGCGCCCGGGACTCCCGAGCCCCGGCAGGGTGCCAGCCCCGTCATCGCCAGCGCGCCTGGCCGCCTGGTGCCCAGGGCCGCCCCTCCTCCCCCTCAATCCATCACTGCTCCCGCTCGGGCTGCAGGAGTACCTCCCTCGGCATGCCCAGATGAGCGGGAGAGCCCTGCCTCTGCTGCCTGCACTCTGGCAGGGCGTGTAGAGGAGGGTGCAGCAGGAGTATCGCCGGGCATGGGAGAGGGCCCTCCCCGGGGGATTTCTTCCCTTCCTCCAGCTGTCCCACCAGTGCCCCTCCAGGTCCACAACCCACCAACCCTGCCCTCCAACCCGACCCCTGTCAACCAGCCCGCGAGCGACATCATGGAGGGCTGGACCTGAGTCCAGGGTAGGCGGGGCAAGCGGAAGGCTCGAGCTCCGCTCCTACCACCTGATGCGGGAGCCCCCTGTAAGACCAGAAAGGAGGCCGCAGATGCCGAGCCTTCTGCTGTGCCCTCGGGGTCAGTCCGTCTGCCTGTGCCTGCCAGGGAAGCCGTGGCGGCATCAGAGGGTATCACTGTCCCTCCGCCTCAATCCCTTCTTCTAGGAGCCTCGGACGCGGTCCCCCCCGTTCCCTTGCCACCTGCGCCCCCTGCCACACTCGAGGTGCTAGTTGCCTCGGGCGCTAGTGAGTTGGACCCTGGGGCGGTGGGAGGTGAGCCCCCCTCCATCTTTGAGGAGATCGAGGCCCTGGGTCTGATCCCGTTACTCAGGGGGAGGACGACCCTCCGCCAGAGGACCTCGACCTAGCCGTCCTCACCCCGCTCCCCTTTCCCCGTGTTCCCTCCTCCTGACTGCTGTGTCCGCTCCCGCCTCCGAGGGTCCCCTGGACTCCCTACCCTGCCTGGCAGTGGATGGCACCCTGCTGATGGACGCTGAGCCCGTTGAGGCGACGGCCAGTGCCTCGCGGCTGGGAGACGGGCTCACAGGGGTATCCCTCACTGGTGTGGGGCACCCGAGTTCCTTTCCGGGCAGGGGCCCCACCGACGGTGTTACATCTCCGGATGCCATGGCTAGCACACCTCCCCTCAAGCCTGCGCCCGGCATCACTGGGGACCCCCTCCCTGCCCCTCCAACATCTGCGCCTGGCCGTGAGAAGCCGCCTCCTGCCGGTTCAGCTCCTGTGGCCCAGGATCCCGTCTCTGTCCCTATCCCTGACCTCAGCCCCGCCCTTGTCCTTGACCCCATCCCTGTCCCCTCCACCTCCAACGATGTTATTGCCACCCCTGGGGCTGTCCCCTTCCCTTTCCCAGAGAGTGACCCCCCGGGGGCGTCCTTTACATTTCACAGTCCCGACCCCCTAGGGGCTGCGCTCTTCCCTCCACTGCCCCCCATTGAGCCGGGCTCTGAGGCGGACTTTGTGGCGCCGGCCCATCAGGCGCCACGTTGGGGGTCTGCCCCTTGCCTTCCCTTCTCCGTAGGCCCCGCGGCTGTGCCAGAGGCCCCACTGGTGGGTCACCGGGGGCCAGTGACCCCACCCCCCATGCGCTGCGAGAGGAGCTGCGGGACTTCCTGGACGATGTCAGGGGCTCCCGCAACGAGGTACGGCTTGCTCTCCAGCGCTGGGGGGATTTCCACCAAATCCTCTGGGCCACGAGGGCCCTCATGGGGGAGGGCAAAAGGACTGGGAAGCAGGGCGCCGTGTCTTACTACCGGGTCCGCAAATTCCGTGATGCCTTGCTTACCTTTGGAGTGAGTCACATCTTGCTGCTGGCCCAACAGGGGCCGTGGGTGTCCCTGCCGGCGAGGATCCCCCCAGCCCTCCTCATGGCACTCGTCACCTTTGCCACGTTGAACACCCGGAGCTGTAAGTTGGGTTTCCGCAGGAGCTAGGTGCTCTCCTTCCTTCAGGAGGGGGGGTGCTCTGTGGTTTTCCTGCAGGAGACCCACACGGATCCGGCCGCCAAAGCCAGCTGGCTGCTGGAGTTGGGGGACGGGGTCTACTTCAGCCATCTCATCACCCGTAGTGCTGGAGTGGCTACCCTGTTCTCTCCCGACCTACGGTCGGAGGTGCTGGGGGGCGCTGAGGCTGTGTCGGGTCGCCTGCTGCACCTCTGGGTCCGCATGGAGGGGCTCGTGGTCAACCTTGTGAATGTCTATGCCCCGACATCAGCCCTGGAGCGGCTGCCGTTCTATCAGCGGGCGTCTGCCTTCCTCGGCTCCTTGGATCCTCGTGAGTGCCTGGTCCTGGGCGTGGACTTCAACATCATTCTAGAGGAGCGGGACCGCTCGGGGACAGAGCAGAGCCCGGCCGCCGTGGACGTCCTCCGGGAGATCATCAACCATCACTCCCTGGTGGACGTCTGGCGTGACCACCACCCGGACGATGTCTCCACGTTCACCTATGTCTGGGTGGGAGCCCATCGGTTGTGCCACTCTCGGTTGGACCACATCTACATGTCTCGCTTCCACCTTTGACGGGCCCAGTCCTCCAGCATCCGGCCGGCCCCTTTTTCCGACCACCACCTCGTTACTGTGACGGTCTCTCTCAGTGCAGAGAAGCCAGGGCCGGTCTATTGGCACTTCAACAACAGCTTGCTGGAGGATGCGGGCTTCATGGCGTTCTTCCGTGAGTTCTGGCTGGCCTGGCGAGGGCAGCGGCACGCCTTTCCCTCGGCGCGGCGGTGGTGGGATGTGGGGAAGGTGCGTGCCCGGCTCTTCTGCCATGACTACACCCAGTGCATCAGCCGACGGAGGGATGCGGTGATAGGGCAGTTGGAACGGGAGGTCTTAGAGCTGGAGAGGCGCCTGGCCACCAGCCCTCAGGATCCAACCCTTTGCGGGTCCTCGAGGACCATCGGGCTCAGGGCGCCTTTGTTCGTTCCCACATCCGCCTCCTTCGGGAGATGGATTGAGGCTCCTGCTTCTTCTATGCCCTGGCGAAACAAAGTTGGGCCAAGAAGCACATCACCTGCCTTCTGGTAGAGGACGGCACCCCCCTCACGGATCCGGCGGAGATGTGGGAGAGGACCCAGACCTTCTACGCGCACCTTTTCTCCCCAGATCCAACCGATCCTGCCGCTCGCAGAGTGCTTTGGAATGGTCTCCCAACGCTCAGCGCGGGCGACTGGGACTGGCTAGATCTGCCTCTCTCTCTGGCCAAGTTCTCGGACGCCCTCCATTGCATGCCCACCAACAAAGCTCCAGGCATGGACGGGCTGACCGTGGAGTTCTACCGCATGTTCTGGGACGTCCTCGGCCCAGACCTGGCCAGCGTCTGGGCCGAGTCCTTGCAGGGCGGGGTCCTCCCTCTCTCATGCAGGCGAGCCGTGCTCGCCTTATTGCTGAAGAAGGGGGACCTCCGCGATTTACGGAATTGGCGTCCCGTCTCGCTCCTCAGCATGGACTACAAAATTGTAGCCAAGGCCATCTCGTTGCGGCAGTGGTCCATGCTGGAGGACGTGATCCACCCAGACCAGACCTACACTGTCCCGGGCCATAGCATCTTTGATAACCTCTATCTGGTCCGGGAACTCTTGGAGCTTGGGTGCAGGGATGGTCTGTCATTCGCCCTCCTGTCCCTGGATCTGGAGAAGGCGTTCGACAGGGTGGACCACGGGTATCTCCTGGGCACTCTGCGAGTGTTCGGCTTTGGGTCCCAGTTTGTGGGTTTTCTCCAGTTGCTGTACGTTTCTGCAGAGTGTCTGGTCAGGCTCAACTAGACCCTGACCAAGCCGGTCAGCTTCGGGCGGGGAGTGCGGCAGGGGTGCCCCCTCTCGGGCCAGCTGTACGCTCTGGCCATCGAGCCCTTCCTCTGTCTCCTCCATAGGAGGTTGACAGGGTTGGTGCTTCAGGAGCCAGAGCTGTGGCTGATCCTGTCGGCATACGCTGATGAAGTGATCCTCGTGGTCCAGGACCCGGGCGACTTGGCGCGGGTGGAGGCCTGCCAGATGGTGTACTCGGTGGCCTCCTCCGCCCGGGTCAACTGGGTCAAGAGCTCTGGCCTGGTGGTCGGGGACAGGTGGCGGGCATGCTCCCTCCCCCCGCGCTTCAGGCCATCTGGTGGAGCGCAAGTCCGCTGCTCTATCTCGGCGTTTACCTTTCTGCAACGCATCTGTCTCTGCCGGAGAACTGGCAAGGTTTGCAGGGCAGGGTGGCGGATTGGCTCCGGAAATGGACATTACTCCTCTGGTGTCTTTCTCTTTGAGGGAGGACACTGGTGCTCAATCAACTCATCCTGTCCATGCTCTGGTACCGGCTCAACACCCTGGTCCCGGCCCCGGGCTTCCTGGCCGACCTCCGGAGGGTGGTGCTGGAGTTCTTTTGGCCAGGACTGCACTGCGTCCCTGCAGGGGTACTCCACCTGCCCCTGGAGGAGGGAGGACAAGGCCTGAAGTGCCAGCGCACTCAGGTCCATGTCTTCCGCCTCCAGGCGCTGCACAGGCTTCTTTATGCTGCGGGTAATCCGGCATGGAGAGTCCTGGTACACGACTTCTTGCGCCGCTTCCGAGGGCTCCGATACGACCGGCAGCTCCTTTACCTCAAACCGAGGGGTCTTCTGCGAGACCTGTCCGGGCTGCCGGTCTTCTACCAGGACCTTCTCCGGACCTGGAAGCTGTTCTCTGCGACCAGGTCTGTGGCAGCCACCAAGGGGGCTGATCTCCTCGCGGAGCCCCTGCTACACAATCCCCAGCTCTGTGTGCAGGTGGTGGAGTCCCCCGCGGTGCGCCAGAGGTTGGTCCTGGCTGAACCTACCAGGGTTGGAGACCTCCTGGACTACGACCGGGGAGACTGGCTGGACCCCCTGATGCTGACTCAGCGCATGGGGCTCTCCAGGCCTCGTACTCCCCGGCGCGTACTCCAGGAGGTGGAGGCAGCTTTGCTGCCCGCTGCTAGGTCCTACTTCGATCAGGTCCCGTGGGAGGGCACGCCCCACCCACCCCCCACCCCATGCCCTCCGGACATTTTCATGGGGCCTCTGGCCCGTGGGCCCGACCGGCCCTCCCACCCCTTCTCCACAAGCCGGCTGCATGACTTGCAGCCGGTCCATTTCCAAACTGCGCCAAGGAAAGAACTCTACACGCTCGTGCTCCACACCCTTCACTTCCTCACCCTTGTGTCCCACCCCGCTACGAAGTGGCGGGATCTCCTGCCACCTCTGGAGGGTGAGGAGCCCCGGTGGGCCAGCCTCTATTCTACCCTGGTCCCGAGGCCCACCGGGGATATCAGTTGGTGGCTCCTTCATGGGACCGTGAGCACGGGTGTGTACTTGGCGCGGTTTACCCCTGTCCTGGACACCTGCCCCTTCTGCGGCATGAGGGAGACCCTGGCGCATGTCTACTTGGAGTGCGCCAGGTTGCAGCCCCTATACCGGCTCCTCATCCACATCCTTTTGCGTTTCTGGCTGCACTTTTCCCCTCACCTCCTTCTCTACTCACTCCCTATCCGTGGCCCCACGAAGTCCTGGGACCTCCTGGTCAACCTCCTCCTCGCCCTGGCTAAAAAGTCCATCTACACGACCAGGGAGAGGAGGTTGACCGATGAGGACTCCGGTGACTGTGGGGCTTGTTTCCGATCCATGGTCTGTTCATGTATCTGGGTGGAGTTCCTCTGGGGGGCGTGCACTGGCTCCCTTGACGCCTTAAAGGAGCAGTGGGCGCTGTCTGGGGTTCTCTGCTTGGCATCCCCGTCAGGTTCCCTTCTTCTGACCTTTTGACCACACTCCTGTTCCTGTTCTTTTATTAGTTGTCCCCCCGTAATCAGTGGGTTCTGTGGTCCTGTGGGTCCTCCACTTAGGCTGGGGGAGATCCTTTAGCAGTAGGCGGGCTTTGCCCGCCCACTTCCCAGATACCTAATAGTACACGGATCTTCGGGATGGTGCCTATGATACAGGAGTGAGACCTCACTGTGAAGGGAAAGGGCAGGACAGTGATGACAGGGGTGCTAGCTAGGATTGCGACGGCATCTGGGGGCGCGTTGACGCAGACCAGCTTTATCACTGGAGGGAAGTCACAGAAGAAATGGTCAATTTCATGAGACCCAGAGAATGGCGGGATGAATATCCAAGCCATGTTTCCCAGTGGGATGAGGAGGTCCTGATTTTTAAAAGTATTGAGGTATTGATGTGCTGAGACTTGCAACGCCTAACTGATTTAGGTCTCTAAGTCTCATTTTCAAAAGAAATTTAGGCACTTAGGAGACAAAATCTCATTTACAGTCACAGGGATTTAGGCTCCTAAGTGCCTTACTCCCTTTTGAAAGAAAGACTTGAGCTGAAATCAGTTAGGCTGACCATAGCATCGTCTAATATTTTTAACTATCTTAGGGAAAGATTTTCAAAGGTATTTATTTAGGTACCTAAAATGCTGATAGATGCCTACTGGGTTTTACAAATGTATCTAGATGAATGGGAGTTAGGTGCCTAAACTGCTTAAGCATTTCTGAAAGTCCCATTAGGCACCTATCTGCATACTGAGGCACCTAAACACCTTTTCAAATCTGGCAGTTGTGCCTCATTGCTCCATCTTTAAAACTGAAATTATAGCATTTTTCTACTGCACCAAGGCAATGTAAGGTTAAATCCATTAAAGATTGTGCGGTGCTCAGCTGCCATGGTAATGGGTCCAGATAGGGGCCTAACATAGATATATAACCCTTAATGTGTTTCACTGTCGACATAAAAGAATTGAGTTGGAGACTTTTACAGTCAATCAAATTCCTTTAATCAATGGAACCTTCTTCTCTGCACCATTCTCCAGAAGGCGCCCTTCACCTCCTTGTTCCTCAGGCAGTAAATGATGGGGTTTAGCATGGGCATGAGGATCACATAGGGCAGAGAGTATCTTGTCTGTGTCTGATGAGTAGAAAGAATTTGGCTTCAGATACATAATGGCACAAGAGCCATAGAACAGCATCACCACCATGAGATGCAAGAAGCAAACGGAGAAGGACTTCCTCCTGCCTTCCTCCGAGCGCATCCTCAGGATGGTGGAGATGATTCAGACACAGGACAAGAGGATCAGCAAGAAGGGGAAGGTGACAAAGAACAGAACACTGCCTCACCTATTTTGGCTTGAAGCCTAGAAAATGGTTCCAAAGTAGACAATGTGTAGGGATGTTGAGATATTGGAATTTTGGTTTGGATCTTAATCAACCTACCAAAGGCCGGGACTACTTAGATCAATAGGAAGCCAGAACAATCAGTTTCTTGCAGTATTGGGATCTCTGTATGTAGCTGTAGAATTAATGTTCTCCTTGCTCGGAAGCAGATTGTTTCCTTTTCTTTCTTTGACCATGTGCTCCTCCTGATGTATAAAAAATTGTTTCTAGATAATAGTTTGGGAAAGGGGAACTATGGGAGATACTTACTTTTTCTGAGGTTCTGCTACTGCTCGTACTTTGTTTGGATAGAAGGTAAACACCTAATGTACAGACATATAAACCAGGACTGGATGAAATTTTCTGTGATAGATCTTGTGTAACCTTAACTCTGCCACCTTGTGTGATAGAATGTGATCCTTTATGTGATAAGGAATATATAGCCTTAATTTTGACTTCTTAAGCAAGGCACGATGTGCAATTTTAACTCTGCACTCAGTGATAAGAAGAGAAGAGAGAGATCGGGGTAATGGATATAAAACTGAATATTAAGTGTGGCTGCTGGACACGGATAAATCCTGTGGTTCTCAAAGGCTCTCTAGGTCCCAGACTGTCTCTCAAAACCTGTGCAGCCAAATATCACCCGACAGGATCTCCTTGAATCTTGGGATGGAGTAAGTATTGATGGAATAGAGAGACCTCTGATGAGGTGCACAATGCTGCATCTCCAGAATTAATGAATTCACTCTTTTTGTCTCTCCAACTTAATTTACAATGTGGTTACATCACTATCCAGCTTTCAGATCTACAGCTGTGATGTCACACCAGATTTACCCTGCTTTCACTTATTGATTTCAGTGGCCATACTCTAGAATTATACAAATCTATATGACCTCAGAAGATGGATCAGAAAGGAAGTGTGATGCAATGGTTATGGTGTTAGTCTGGGACTCAGGAGACATGCATTCAACAACCTGTTCTGCCACAGATTTCTTGTGTGACTATGGGGAAATAACATAGGCCCAGGTTTTGAAAGGTATTTGGATATTTAAATCAATGTGTGTTAGGACTTTTGAAAATCCCACTAAGCACCTAAATACCTTTAAATATCTTGAACACTGAGTAAAAATTTTAAAAGGACAACAGTCCATGATTTTTTAAAGTATTTAGGTGTTGCTGTGCTCACAATTGCAATGCCTAAATGATTTAGCAGCCTAAGTCTCATTTACAAAAGGGATTTAGGCACTTTGGAAATAAAATCTCATTTACAGTCAGAGGGATTTAGTCTTCTAAGTGCCTTACTCCCTTTTGAAAATGAGACTTAGGCTTCTAAATCATTTAGGCATTGCAATTGTGAGCACAGCAACGCCTAAATATCATTGTCTAATACCTTTAACAATCTTAGGGACAGATTTTCAAAGTTATTTATTTAGGTACCTAAAGATGCAGAATAGATACCTACTTGGATTTACGAATGTATCTAGGTGAATGGGAGTTAGGTGCCTAAACTGCTTAAGCATTTCTGAAAGTTCCATTAGGCACCTATCTGCATACTGAGGCACCTAAACACCTTTTCAAATCTGGCCATTGTCATTCATTGCTCCGTCTTTAAAACTGAAATTATAACATTTTCCTACTGCACAGAGGGAGTGTGAAGTTAAATCCATTAAAGGTTGTTAGGTGCTCAGCTACCATGGTAATGGGTCCAGATAAGGGCCCAACAATGATATATAACCCTTAATGTGTTTCACTGTTGACGTAAAAAGAATTGAGATGGGGACATTTACAGTTAATCATATTCCTTTATTCAACAGAACCTTTTTCTGCCTACCATTTTCCAGAAGGCGCCCTTCACCTCTTTGTTCCTCAGGCTGTAGATGATGGGGTTTAGCATGGGTGTGATGACCGTGTAGGACAGAGAGAGAAACTTGTCTATGTCTGGTGAGTAGGAGGAATTGGGCTTCAGATACATAATGCAAGCAGAGCCATAGAACAGTGTCACCACCACGAGGTGTGAGGAGCAGGTGGAGAAGGACTTCCTCCTGCCCTCCTCTGATGACATCCTCAGGATGGTGGAGATGATGTAGAAGTAGGACATGAGGATCAGCATGAAGGGAAAGGTGACAAAGGACATAACCACCATGAAGACAGCCATTTCATTGCGGGAGGTGTCTCCACACGCCAGCTTCAGCAGTGGAGGGATGTCACAGAAGAAATTATTAATCTCATGGGATCTGCAGAACGGTAAGATGAATACCATGCTGGTGTGACCAAAGGACATGAGGAAACCACTGAGCCAGGATCCCGCAGCCAGTCCAGTGGACATCTTCCTGTTCATAACCACGGCGTAATGCAGAGGCTTGCATATTGCAACATAGCGATCATAGGCCATGGACACCAGGAGAAAACTCTCTGACCCACCAAGGAAAAAGGTGAAATAGGTTTCCATAGCACAGCCAATGACAGAGATGGTTTTATCCCCAGAGAGCAGATTCCTAAGCTTCTTAGGGACATTGACTGATGTGTAGCACATCTCCAGGAAGGACAGGTTCCTGAGGAAGAAGTACATGGGGGTATGAAGGGCTGGGTCAGCCAACGTGAGGACAATGATTAGAAGGTTTCCAGCCAAGGTGACTATGTAGGTGACCAGAAACACCGAAAAAAATAAATGCTGCAGGCTGGGAATGTCAGAAAAGCCCAGGAGAATGAATCTAGTGATTGTCGTGCTGTTTCTTCCCACTGTTTCTTGCCTAGTTTTCATCCTGAAAAAGAAAAGGAAACAATAGGCTGTCACAGAATACTTTCCCCCACTCTGCCGTCCTCCACTGTCATACAATTTCTCCAGATAATCTGAGTCTTCCTGTGAATTTTAAGAAGCTAATAATTTTGTCTTTTTACAGTTTGCTGCAATCTATGTTATACCAATGGAATAAAAGCCAGCAAGATCTTATTAAAGGGGAGAAGGCAAAATGCCGTATTTATTGTGAATACAGAAAGAATCCGAATAAGCAATCAGTTATAGCTATAACATTTCATTCTCTCACACATTCATTCATTCATTCACACAAAGTTCTGCAAGGTAGTTATAGTTACCAGCCTGGAGCTTGCTCATACCACATCTCTGGCCAGGTAGCCTGAACATGAGGATGGACTCAAGTCTTATCAGGTGCACACCTGATGCTCTTGGCGGATGGTGGCAGAACCTGACTCAAAGTTCTCAGTCTCTAGGTTCTGTTTTTATAGGAATTTATCCCTGTACCAGTCTATGGAACCCTCTTCATCTTGCTGCTTTTACGCTTGAAGTGATAATCAACCATTGTTATGCTTGAAGTGATGTTTAATCAGCAGATGGCCCATCCATAACCACTTAGTGTTATTTTTTTCTTCAGTTCTTTGCCCCCACCCCTTCTGTCCTTGGTGTGCTTGGGTGCTTGAGGGTGGATTGCGGATTTCAGTTTGCCCTCGGGGTCACCCAGTCATTTCACTCCATGCATTCTTCAGCCAATTAGTGTTGGGGTTGTAATTCTCAGGCTGGCCCCTTAACCTTTAATTTTTCATTTCTTATTCAGTCATACATACAATCACACTCCAGCGTATATCCTGTCAACATCTGCATTTTAATCCTTTAACATAACCATTCTCAAATCAGTGGGACATGGCAGACTTCAATAAGTCTATTTATCCCACTTGTTACATTTAAAAGGAAACAAATAACATAATCATGCAGGAGTGTGTGTGTGCGTGGGGGGGTTATACTGGAGTTCAGGAAAACAAAGTTGTACCAGCCATAAAGGACAGCTGTTATCTTGTTACTTTTAGAACAAACTCTTAGTCTCTGGATGTGCTTCTACAATTAGCGCAGGTTCAACAGGTTAGCTGAGAAACATATTTCTTTTTAATGGTCAGGCCAAATTCTGGGGTCTGCTCAAGTTCTGGGGTCTGCGATGGAGTCACTCTTTCCTATATTTCCCATATCAGAAATTTACCAGTTATTAATCTTATCCAGCACCTGTATATCTACTTCACTAATGCTCAGAGCTGTCCTGTGCAACACTTCTTAGAACCCGAATGAATATCTCATAAAATTTGAAATTCTGGGTACACTGTCCTGGATCTTAGAGCAGTTCAGTGATGGTTGTTTTATGTGGCTTTTACCCATGGATCCTCCCCGCCACCCGAGTTTTGTGACTAACATGTGTTATGAGATCTTGCAGATTTTCAAACAAGGTCAATTTGGGAGTGAGCGGGGATGTATCTCATGAATCCCTTAACCAAATGACTCCAGTTTTAGAGCACTATTTCTAAACGACTCCGTCCAATTTTCAAGTGGGTCTGCCTATGCATGTGGACTTTGGGCACTTTGAAAACTCACCTTTCAAATAGACAGCTCTGTGTAATGTTAACTTTAGCGCAGTCCCATAAGGCCAAAACTGTAAAAGGGACCAATGATTTTGCGTGATTCTTCACTCCCTCACAAGCTCGATGCAACTATAATTGCTTTGGGTCTAATTCACCACTGAGTTTTTATAGCATTATGCCCGTGTAGGTCTAATGGGCCAGAATAACCTGGTGTAAATCAGTTAATGGAGCTATGTGGATTTACACCAGATAAGGATCTGGCTCTTGAATTTCAAAGGAGCTACAATGGTCCTAAAACTGGTAAAGTGGAGTAAAAGTAATCGACGTATAGGATGACTGAAAAATCAAGCTAAGTTGTCCCAAGTTGGTCATTCAAAAGTGGATGCACTTCATATCTGTGGTAATTTGGGTCAGGGCTCATAAAGCATGGATTGCATAATGCATAGTACCTGATATATAGTAAAGGGAAATTACCACTGACCTGAAGAGAAAAGGATGTGAATCAAACCCTGCATTGCAAAAAGCCCAAGATACGAAGTGTTTGAAATGAATCCTCACTCATACTGTCCCAATCTGCACCTGAGATCCTACCACCCCCATATTTGAGGTGTCTGAAATTCAAATCCAATGTAAAGATCAAAATTTTGCAACTGCCCTTTATCTTCAAATGACTGAAAAAGTGGCAATTTTGTTAAAGGAAAAAGACTCGCTAATATGGACAGTCTTATTATTTATATATGTATTTGTTAATGACCAACAATACGCTTGGTGCTGTGCACAACTAAATTACCAATATATGAATCACTGGAGGAACAACTCAGAAACAGCAACAAGCCAGATACCTACAGATCTCTGCATGGAATGATCACATTGGCAGACTCCTCACCACAGTGACATGTGCAAAGCTAAGGCAGACTTCTCACCAAATACAGAATTGGGGTCACAAACTGGGAGGCACAAAAAAATTTAAACACAGAGAGTAGTGATGAAAAATTGGGTGGAGGGAAAGATTAGATTGACCCAAAACAAAAAATCTGCATTTTTTCAGTGAAATTAAAAAGTCAAAAACTTTCATTTTAGGTCAACAAAACATTTAGTTTCATTCAAAATGATACATTTCACCTCATTTTTTAGGGATCTTCGTTACTGGTTTTAAAACACAAAATGGAAGTAAAATTTGAAATTAAAAGTCATCCCAAATTGAAAAATCAAAATGTTTCACTTAGAAAATGTCAAAATAAAATGTTCTCTATTTTTCAGTATTCTTTTTTTTTCAGGTACAATAATTTTCTGAATTCAATCTGAATTCATGAACTGTTTTACTTGACCTGAATGCACAGTTTTTAGTGGGAAGAAGTTTCATCTGAAAAAAATTAACCCAGCTCTTACAGTGATTATGCAGCTGAGAGATTGTGATGGAGAGACACTTTCATCTCCAATGCACCAAATATGAGAAAGAGTAAGATATTCTGCAAATATCAAGAAACATAAAAGACATTATATCAAAGGCAAGGTGGAAATAATGTGTTCCCAAACTCTGGGAGAAAGGCAGAAACAATATGTCACCTACCCAATGAGTCGTGGGTCCAGAGCAGATGATTATGAGAAAGGGACACAGTGGATCATACTCCAAATCAAAGCTAATATGAAGATTTCTTTTCCCCCTGAGGAAAATTTAGATAAAAACAAAGACACTTTTATTCCAGAATAAGAACATCCACACCAGAAGTTAATCAGGAAAAACTATTCCAGAATAACCCTCTCCAGACACAACTGTGTAAATCTTTCTGGGAGTGGGTGAATAAATAATCCCACTGCAGGCTTCTTGTGGCAGGAAGCACTGCCCTCTAAAGTAAGGGATTGCAGGGCTTGATGCTTAAATGCTCCTAGAAGAAGAGCATGAACTTAAAATAGGAGAGTTTTGCACTTACTGCAGTTCGGGAGAGTTTCTGTACAGTCCTCACCAACTAGCTGCACCAAGAACCACTTCCTCATGTACAGCTGGAACAGAGGGTGTTGATCTCTTCACACACTCCAAAGGATGCATTGCTTCTTCAGGCAGGATGGCAGTTTTTATTATTTATCTGCACTGTCCCTTTTGGGAGCTGATCTCCCAACCATTTTGTAGTCTAAATAACTCCATGATGATGATAATGATTTGTAATGCAGTAGCACCTAAGAGCTCCAATCATGGACCAAGCCCCCATTGTGCTAGGCACTGTATAAACACATAACAAAAAGACAGTCACTTCCCCAAAGACCTTACAACTAAGTAATGTGTTAGTATAAGATTGTTCTGCTTTGACACAGTATGCAGGGGAACTCTCACAACAGAGCATGCGTATAGTACTATATATTATTAATTCAAATTGGTTTTTAATCATTAATCATTAACTATTACTGACTTTTCCTGAGCCTTATTTAACATACTGTAGAACAATAAATTGACTCCTTTGCTCCTGATTTACATGAACTGGAAGATTGAAAGGCCCCAAGATTAGTGTCCCATTGCGCTAGGTACTGTACAGACACATTGGAAGAGACACTTGCAGTCGTCAAAGGCTTAAAATCTAAACATGCAAGACGGACAAAGGTGGGGCAGGGAGAGGGAAGGTGGAGAAACAGAGGCCCAATGAGGAGAAATGACTTGTTCCAAGGTCAGTTAGCAGGTGAATGGTTGAGCCAAGACTAGAACCATATGTTCTATCTATGACACACGCTGCATCTACCTAGCTAGTGATCAGGAAAACATTGATAGGCAACATGGTCTAGGGGTAGGACATTGGAGTCAAGGTATCTGGGGCTTGGTTCTGTTTGAAGTTCTACCGCTATATCCCTGCTATGCAGCTACATAAGATGATTTACCCCCTCCTATATCTACATCCAGATTTGCCTGTGAGAGGTATATAATATTGCCAGCAATGCCAATAGTCTCCCTTTTTCTTGTATTCAGAGTGTAAATGCAGCTGCATTCTAGCCATAGGAGCATTGGGGTCAGGACAAGGCCACCATAAGAAGCTGGGGTCTTTTTTATTAATCTCGGACTTTTATGGAAGGTGATGTCATCTGATAATGTAACTGTAAATTCCAGAACATAAGATATACTACCCAAGTGTGGGAAATTGCAGAGTTAGGCCCTTAACATTCAGGAAATGACAAAGTTGCACACTTCACTGCTCTCCTGGGCAATGTAGCGTAATGCAGCCTGTTGGGAAAAAAATTTCCTAATACATTTAGTAAATTTACCATGACTCAATTTCCACACAAGTATTCCTTTATTGATCCAAGGTCACTCAGTGTTGATTACATCCCAAATACAAATACAAGCATATGCCCACTTATACTCTATCTCCTAGCAATAATTCAGTTATAAGCATTGGCCAAATACCCAAAAGAGGATCAGGCTCGGGAGATACTTTACCATCATGATGTGACTCCACAGTGATTAGAAAAATCTTTGACAAAGAAACCTCTACATACCTTGTCTTTTATAAACTAGAATAAAGAAGTGATGTCATTGCTGGATCTTGATACCTAGCTTAATCCAGAAGAGGCAATGAGGGCTGAACCCTACCTTCTGACCCACTCAGAACATGACTAATGATGGGGTTTCTCCAAGGTTTCTTCTTATCTTATTTTGCCAAAATGCATCCCACCAACTGGACTAAGCATTTCTTTTTAAACAAACCACATAGCATTAATTATTAACTGCACCAGGTACCCAATTAACCATATAGTCTTTATTTTGATGACCTCAACCCAACCCTTAAATAAGATACTGCTGTATTTCAAGGGTTGCTACTAGTTTAACACAACCAACCCTTTTCTTTTCTCATGATCTCAGGTCTTTTTGGTCACATGCTCTTTGGGCCTATCACTTATGCTAACTTCCAAGCTCAGTTTAAAACCACAGTTGACTCAGGCTTAATGTAGGCCTCTATTCCTACACAGCCTTAACTCTGCCCACTTAAGGGATGTAGTATTTGCATGTAATTTTGGGGTAGTAACTGCTTTGTATCCAGTTGTGGTCTCTGTGAATGCATCTGTTAATGTGAAAGCATTGTAACCCACCTGACAGCAGGGTGTGGCTGGGGATGCTACAGCATTCCCTAGAGTCTCCGAGTGCTGGGTGTGCCATGGGCGTGAAGGCACGCAGTGACGGCAATCCAAGCACTTAGTTCTTCTGGCTCTGGCCCTTTATGGGTTGTCTGGAACATGGGCACATTTTGGTAACACGGAGGATTGCACTGCTAGGGGTGCCAGAAATGAAGATGCAATTACCCTCGACACCATGGCGGTAAATTACTACACAGACTGATAAAATGAATATGCAATCCAGCCCCTAAGGCCATTGAGTACAGAGGTATGATGGTGGGGATCCTTCAGCCTTGAGTCAGGGATGCTCACTTCAGGCCACCTCTCTCCCAGAGGCATTGTGCATTTCCCTACAGATTTCCTGGGCAAAGCCCATTCCTTTTATCCCTGGAAAAAACTTCATGAGGGCAGTGCCTATTGGCTTAAATCCAAATCAGGAACATTAGCTCTGTCCTAAGAAGAGTCAGTCTGCTTGCCTCTGTTTCTTTACAGGTTCTACTGACTCAGTCTCATTGTTTACACACACTGTGCAGAGCTGCTGTGTTCAAAGACTCAGAAATCCCATTAGCTCCTCTCCCTTCCATTGGCCTTGGAAGCAGAGCCTGGGACATAAATTCACACTTACGGCAGGTCAAAAATATTCTACATTTTTTTTCTGACAGAGATTGGGTTTCATCTGCTTTCCTCCCAAAATTACAATTGTTTGTCAGAAACAGACAATATATAAGCAGAAAATGGATTTTTTATTTATTTTTTGGAAAAATTTTTGATTGCCCCAAATAAAAATATTTGTCAGCTGTTTATATAATCCAGTCTCCCTGGGCACCTGGTGTTCCTGCAGATAATGGAGATCCTGGGGTGATCCCAAAGGTAGTACTGAATAGGTAGGAAGCTTCTATCCACCCATCTGCAGCATCTCTCTACTCACAGGAAGAATGACTGTTGGTGATGCCTCCTCCTGGATTTGCATTGTGTACCTTTTACAATACCTTGGCAGCTTCCAGGTACAACTCCAGCCTAAACTATTAATAGGCCTAGCAGATAAGGGAAAATGATACTTCGTGCTCTACAGAAAGCATTAAAACCTAAGCTGGCATGAGGAACAGCTTTACTTTCAAGTAATATAGCAAGATACAATGACAATGCAATAGAATAGAAGTACTCACCACAATTACTGTGACTAGACAATAGGTGGCATCACAACAATTCAGCTAATGGTGGCAATTTATAAACATGAAAGTAAACTTAACCACTACTTCCAAAACAGAGGTTTATGTAAAAACCTAAGCTTAAACTTACAGAAGAACATTCATCAGCAAAGAATTCCCCATGGCAGAGGGGTGGGGGTGGGATGAAATCCTTATTGGCATCACCCCACACACTTTCCCTCTGGGGGAGACGGAGGCCAGAGCCCACAAGCCCTGAAGCTTAGCTGACCAAAGAGGGTTAGAGAGAAGAAGAAAAGATGAACCATAGCTGAGCTGTGCAATGAGAAGGAACAGAGTGGGAAGCTGAGTAGAGTACTACCCTGCTGCTGACCCCAGTGTGACTTAAGAGGGCACTGTGCCATAGAAGGTGGTGTGGGTGACAAAACAGGTGGTGTGCTGCTCTTCCAGTGGGTGCTGACCACATACCCAGCCATGCTGCAAGGACTAGGCTGGGGGATCCAGAAGGGGCTCAGCCCCCTGACAGTCAGTGCTAAGTCCAGTGCACCAGTGCAGTGCTAGGGCATGCTGTATTGCAGGGACTGGTGTGGCTGCTTCATGGGGGATGCTCTCCCATCTGTGCTACTGTTGATACCAATGTCCTAGGATTTGGCATGTGGATGATGAACTGCAGGATGTGCCATCTTTTGGCTGAAAAATAACAACACCGATGTCTTTCAGTTTATAATTTCTATGGCTTGGATTTTGAAAGGAGACAAAGTGAGTTGGACACCTAAATCCCTCTGAAATACGATGGTTGTTGGACACCTCAAGGTCTCTTGAAAATACCACTGTCAATGTCCCCTGTACTCAAAGTTTCAAGTCTGGCCAAATCCCAGGTCTCTCTACTTCTTCCTCCTTTCCCCTTGTCTCTATATTTTCATTTGGATTCAGCAATAGAGCCATAGTATTTAAAGCCACAAGGGACCACTAGATTATCTAGTATGACCTCTCGTGTAGCACAGGCCACCAGCACCACCCAGCACGCTCACAATAACCCCAACAACCAAAATGAAACCAAAGTATCACAGCCCACAGGAGACTTGACTATGATGTGCCACAGACAGGGGACAGGAGTGACCAAGGTGCATGAATGCCCAAGGCCCCCACAATGACAGGGAAATGATTAAGTGAGCCACAGGATTCTCCTTCCCCTCCAGTCCCAGAACAGCTGAATTTTGGCAGGTGAGTGAAGCTAGCCCTGTGCACATGGCCCTTTGAGGCACCGCAAGATGAACTAGAGATGGAGATAGGTAACCCGGTGGAACTCCCGATGAACTTTGTGAAAGTGAAAAACATTTTGACAAGTTTGAGAGTGGAGAAGGGAAAAGAATAAATGTGTGTGTCTGTGCTCAAGGTCACAAAGAGGGGCACAAGAGAATTCCAAGTTTCCAAATACCCAAAAGTTTCAAAAACCAAACCACAACACCACCAGGAAAGGTGGAACTCATTTGCACAGAAAGATGTTGACGCCAAGAATTTGACCGAGACTAACCTCCAGACTATTTGCAGGGAGTCAACGTTCAAGTTCCTGCTCTTCCAGAGTGAGAGGAAGAACTTCAAAGGGGTCTCCCATATCCCAGGTGATAGCTCTAACCACCAGGCTACTGGCTATTCTGGGATAACTCTGCCTCTTTCTTACAAGAAATTCCATCCTGGCCCTGAAAAACTTTCCCAAACTTCCCAATAAAATTGTCATTGAAACTGATATGCGTCTGCAAAACATTTTGGTTTGGTGAAAGGCAATTTTTTTTAAATGGAAAATGTTTTTTCTTGAATATGTTTTGATCAGCTCGATTGAGAATGGGCCTCAAACACAGGACACCTAGTTCTTCCTCCTCCTTTCCCACTCTCTCCAACCAAGTGATTCTTAAGAGAACAATTTTCTCTGTAAGGTTCTCCACAGAGCCCCTTTTACATCCTTGCTCCTCAAGCGGGAGATGATTGGGTTTAGCATGGTCATTACCACAGTGAAGAACAGGGAAAGGAACCTGTCCCTGTCCAGGGAGTAGCTGATATGAGTTGTAAGTACGTAACGCTAGCAGAGCACTATAATAGCACCATCATGATGAGGTGAGAGAAACAGTTGGAGAAGGCTTAGACCTGCCCTCCACCAATGGCATCTTCAGGATGGTGCCTATGATACATGTGTAAGACCTCACTGTGACGAGCAAGGGCAGGAAAGTGATGAGCGTGCTGCTATCTAGGATTGTGACTGTGTCTGGGGACGTGTTGATGCAGGTCAGCTTTAGCACCAGAGGGAAGTCCCAGAATAAATGGTCAATCTCATTAGGCCCACAGAATGGCAAGATGAATATCCAAGCCATGTTTCCCAGTGGGATGAGGATGCCACGCAGCCAGGATATCAGTGTCAGCCATATGCATGCCCCTTTGGTCATTCTGGACTTGTAGTGCAGTGGGTGGCATATTGGCACATAGTAGTTGTAGGACATGGAAGCAAATACTTGACTGTATCCAAGAAGAGGAGGAAATACATCTGTGTGGCACAGCCAGCGAAGGAGATAGATTTATCCTCTGAGAGTTGGCGCTGCACAGCAATGTGCCATAGACTCTTTGGGTGAGATATTCAAAAGCACCTAAGCGTATGTCTACACTGCAATGAAAAATCTGAGCATTGAGTCTCAATTGACTTAGGCTCATGGGGCTTGGGCTGCAGGGTTACAAATAGCAGCAGAGATGTTCCTGCATGGTATGGAGTCAAGACTCTTCCCACTTACCAGGTTTCAGAGTCCAGGCTCCAGCCCTAGTGGGAGCATCTGCACTGCAGTTTTATAGCCCCATGAGCCCAAGTCAGCTTACCCAGAACAGCCATGGCCATGCATGAGTTTTTATTGCAATGTAGATGAACTCTAAGTCATTTAGGAGCAAGCGTCCAGTTCATGCTCTGGTACTTGTGACAATCCCACCCTTACATGGTGAACAGCAAAGGGCTGAACTCTGTGAGCTCAAGTGACCAGAGATGGCACTTTTGCAGCAAGGTGGTCTGGGTTTTTACATGTGAGTCTATGGTGCTCTCCAGCCATAGCAGTCATGACCAGGCTGTGGGCAGTCTGCCCCAGGACTTAGGTCTTGTGGTCAAAGCAGGAGAAGGACCTAGTGGCTAGAGCAGGGGTCAGAACCAGAGTCAGAAACCAGGAGTCAGTCTTAAATTCAGAGTCAGCATCAAGAGTCTAGTCAGAGATCAAGATCCAAGCCAAGGGTCAGAGCCAAAGCCAGGAGTCAAGGCAGGAATCAGAGCTGCAGAACACAACCAGAGTCCGAATCAGGGAACAAAAGCAGGCGCTGTTGTAGGAACAGGCCAGGTCCTGCCAGGTTGCAGCTTCCTGGAATGCCTTCCATGATTAAATAGCACCTGTTTGGGGCCGTAAATATTTGGGTTTTGGTTGCTAAACTAGTTTAACCAAAAAGTCCCTGTTTTCTAACCAGCTCTACCTGAGATGTTCCATATGTCCACCTATCATAATCCCATGTGACCCAATGGGAAAGGGAGTGAGGAATGGGGCACGGGACATTTTCAGATAGGCTTAAGTGAGTTAGACCCCCAACTCTGACCGAACACATGACACCAATGTAATGGTATTTTCAAAGGAACCTAAACAAATTAGGCATCTAACTCCTACTAGATTTCAGTGCACATAGGGTTCCTAACTCACTTAAACCCATTCCAGCCTATGCTGCTGCATGATATGGTGGTCCCCAGCATATTCCTCTGATGACAAACACCCCCTATGTTTGCAAGGGAGCGAAGCTGCCACCATCATAGATATATGCATGGTGTTACCCTTCTTGGACCAAGGAATTTGGGTGGACTCTGCAGTCCAGTTCTAGCAGTCATATGCTCTGGATAGTGACCAGGCCACTCTGAGGACCGGAAGCATGATGGAGCAAACAAGCACATATGGGGGCAGCAGAATGCAGGCCATTTTTTCACTGACCCTGTAAAAGTACCTCCTCCAGAGTTTGGGATTGCCAGGAGCCAATCATGTCAGATTCAGGGATTGTCCCATTACTCAGACTTGGTTCTCTGGGTTCACTGAGAGGCTCAGTATGTCAGGGCAGTCTGGAAGAGTCACAGATAGTTAATACAAATATACTGTGATGGGCTGAATCACAGAAATCCCCTTTGGGACTGCCACCAGGGTTATCTAGCTATTTGGACTCTCTCCTCAGACCCTACACTCCCAGCACTCCCAGCTATCTTTGAGACACCACCGACTTCCTGAGGAAACTACAATGCACTGCTGACCTTCCTGAAAACACCATCCTGGCCACCATGAATATAGAAGTGCTTTACATCAATATTCCACATGAGTATGGACTACAAACTGTTAGGAACAGTATCCCTGATGAGGCCACAGCACGCTTGTGGCTGAGCTTTGCTACTTTGTCCTCACCCACAACAATTTCAGATTTGGGGACAACTTATACCTTCAAGTCAGCAGCACTGCTATAGCTACTCACATGGCCCTACAGTATGACAACATTTTTATGGTCGACTTAGATCAACGCTTTCTCAGCTCTTGCCCCTCGCGCCCCTCCTCTACTTGCGCTACATTGATGACATCTTCATCATATGGACCCACAGAAAGGAGGCCCTTGAAGAATTCCACCTGGATTTCAACAATTTCCACTCCACCATCAACCTCAGCCTGGACTAGTCCACACAAGAGACCCACCTCCTGGACACTACAGTGTAAATAAGTGATGGTCACATAAACATTACCCTATATCAGAAACCTACTGATCGCTATACTTACCTACATGCCTCCAGCTTTCACCCAGGACACATCACACGATCCATTGTCTACAGCCAAGCCCTAAGATACAACAGAATTTGCTGCAATCCCTCAGATAGAGACAAACACATACAAGTTCTTTATCAAGCATTCTTAAAACTACAATACCCACCTGGAGAAGTGAGGAAACAGATTGACAGAGCTAGACAGATAATCAGGAATCACCTACTGCAGGACAGGCCCAACAAGGAAAATAACAGAACTCCACTGGCCATCATGTACAGCCCCCCGTTAAAACCTCTCTAGCGCATTATCAGTGATCTACAACCAGGGTTGGCTTCAGTGTTTTTGCTGCCCCAAGTTGCGAAAAAACAAACAAACAAACAAAATCTGTGATTGGCGGAACTTCAGAGGCAGCTCTACCACCGCCACTTCATTCTTCGGTGGCAATTCAGCGGCAGGTCCTTCCCTCTGAGAGGGACTGAGGGACCTGCCACCGAATTGCCACCAAAGAGACAGACATGTCACCATTCTCTGTTGGCCACCCTAAGCACCTGCTTGCTGCGCTGGTGCCTGAAGCCGGCCCTGTCTACAACCTAGCCTGGAAAATGATCCCTCACTCTCACAGACCTTGGGAGACAGACCATTCCTCGCTTACAGACAACCCCCCCAACCTGAAGCAAATACTCACCAACAACTACACACCACACCACAGAAACACCAACCCAGGAACCAATCCCTATAGCAAACCTCGTTGCCTACTCTGTCCCCATATCTACTCTAGCAACAGCGTCAGAGGACCCAAACCAACATGTGCAAGGTGAGAGGTGGCACCTTGCAATGTAGAGGGGTTGCACCTCAATACATCAGGAGTGATGGGTAACTTGTTTGTACCTGTGTATAAGAATGAATCCCTGGAGTGTCATTTTCAATCATTCTTGTGATCTTCTCTGAATCCTCTCCAACTTAGCAGCATCCGTCTTGAATTCTGGGCACCAGAACTGGACACAGTATTCCAACTTCAGTCGCATCAGCACCAAATGCATATGCAAAATAGCCTTCTCCTACTCTAGATTCTCCTGTCTATGCATCCCAGGATCACATTAGCTTTTTTGGCCACAGTGTCACACTAGGAATTCATGTTCAGCTGATTATCCACCATTATCCATTATTCACGAGAGCCAGAGTATCCCACATCCACCTGAAATTATTGTAACACCTTCCTCTGAAGCATGTGACACTGGCCACTGTCAGAGAGAGGATACTGAGCTGGATGGACCCTGGATCTAAGCCTTTGTAACAATTCCTATGTTCCCAAGGTTATGGAACAAACCCCTCAAACATCTGTGTCTTGTCGAGGGGCATCAGTCATTGTGGTTTTGATGTCTCTGAATTTATATTTTTTTAACCTCTCTTTCAGCAAAATGCTTTGCTATTTGATCTTTAATCCTGATTTAGGGCAAATCCCAACAGCTGAAATATCAGAATTTCCTATGGGATGGAAATTCCATTCTCCAGCCAGCTCTAGTAAAGATGTATTGGCCTGTACAATGCCCTATGTGAAAATGAGGATGCATTTTCAAAGGAACCTAAGGGATTTAGTTAGATAGATACCAAAGATATTCGAAGGGAGTTGGTGGTGGATTTCCAAAAAAAGATTAGCAGGTTTTAGCCCTTGCTTTAACACATTCTGCAGCCTCATACCAATATTCGAATTATGCTCACAATTCAAGAACAATGTTGCTAAATTGGAGACGGTTCAGAGAAGAGCCATGAGAATGATTAAAGGATTAGAAAAACATGCTTTATAGCAGAGGTAGGCAAATTACGACCCACGGACCACATCTGGCCTGCGGGACCATCCTGTTCATCCCTTGAGCTCCCAGCCAGGGAGGGTAGCCCTTGCCCCACCAACTTGCTGTTCCTCCTCCCCTGTGGCCATACTGCTGCTCGGGCAGCAGTCTGGGTGGCAGCATTGCACACTCCTGTCAAGCAGCACGGCAGCGTGTCTGGCTCTGGCTGGGTGGCGCAGCTGCCAGACATGCTGCTCTGAGTGACATGGTAAGGGGGCTGGGTCCAGGGGGTTGGAAAAGTGGTCTGAGTTCCAGGGAGCAGTCCAGGGACAGGGAGAAGGGTGCAGTTGGATGGGGTGGTGGTTCTGGGGGGCAGTCAGAGGATGGGGGGTTGGATATGTGTGGGAGTAACGGGAGGTCTGTTAGGAGATGGGGGTGTGGATAAGGGTCAGACCAGTAAGGGGACTAGAATTGGAGGGGTTGGATAGGGTGTGGGGTTCTGGGGGGGTTAGTGGTGAGGGGTCCCAGGAGGGGACAGTTAAGGGACAAGGATCAGGGGGAGTTGGATTTATGGGGGTTCTGAGGGGGGCAGTCAGGGGGTGGGAAGTGGGAGGGGTCACATGGGGGCAAGGGGCAGACTGTTTGGGGAGGCACAGCCTTCCCTACCTGGCCCTCCACACAGTTTTGCAAGCACAATGTGGCCGTTGGGCCAAAAAATTTTCCCACCCCTGTGTTATAGTGACAGATTCAAAGAGCACTATCTATTTAACTTAACCAAGAGACGGTTAAGGGGTGACTTGATTACAATCTATAAGTATCTTCATGGGAACAAATTTTTAATAATGGGCTCTTCACTGTAACAGAGAAAGGTCTTTAATGATTCAATAGTTAGAAGTTGAAGCTAGACAAATTCAGACTGAAAATAAGGCTTAATTTTTTACAGCAAAAGTAATTAACCATTAGAACAATTTACCAAGGGTCATAGTGGATTCTCCATGACAGAAAATTTTTAAATCAAGACTGGGTGTTTCTCCAAAAGATCAGCTCTAGGAATTATGTTGGGGAAGTTCTATGGCCTGTATTATACAGGAGGTCAGACTTGATGATCACAATGGTCCCCTCTGGCCTTGGAATCTGTAAAAAAGAACCCAAGACATTTTTGAAACTATGAATGAATCTCATAAGTCACATTTTTAAAATGTTTAGACACCTAGTGCAATTTTTAAAAAGCAGCTCGGTACCTAAAGCCCATTGAAATCAATGGGAGTTGGACACTTAGTTGCCTTTGAAAATCCAACCAGGACACTAAATAGCTTTCAGTGTATCCCAATTCTTGAAATCATCTCTTGTGAACAACTTCAGCAGAGCTACATCAATGATTAATTTGGACCTTTGAAACAATCCTTTATTCAAATTAAAAGTAAAAGAAAAAAGTTTCAGGTGAGAGAAAGTTAAAGAACGGTCAAATATAAAAGGCCTACAAGGATCATCAAAAGCATATTTTGTAGGAAATTTTAGTTTAGTCAATGCCCCTTAATGGTGACCTACAGTCCCCTATCCCAGCTCTGTCAATGTCCCCGCATAGCAACCCAGAGTCTACTACAGTCCAAGTTCTGGGCTTTCCGCACACGTTTGCCAATGACCTTCAGTCCTAACCCATATAGAATTAATTACCTTCACTAATCATTTTTAATCAGTTTGTGATCCTGAAATAGAACATGTAGAAATGTAAAAAGAAGTTTCTGAATAAAGACAATCCAATAATAATAACAATAACATTCCATTTTATTCTGCTCTTTGATGATTTTTCTACATTTAGTCCTCTGAAAATCTGTCTGTGACATATTCATCTGTAGGGATCGTGGGTATTTTTACCTGAAGGCACTGACTTCATCACACAATCTCAATATCCATTAGTTCCTGGCAATAGAAGCAGAGTTTTTGTGTAAGAGAAACACTAATGCTGAGTAGATCTCTCCCTCTGTTTCTATCCTGTCTCTATCTATCTATCTATCTATCTATCTATCTATCTATCACCAGGAAATCACCAAAAATATCCAACACTACTCTGCTAATATTGTAAAGTGTATGGAGTGCTATTCTCATGTCTGTAGGAACATAGGAATTGCCAGCCTGGAAGAGACCATAGTTCCACATAGCCGAGTTTCCTGTCTCTAGCGGTGGACAACATCAACTGCTTAAGAAGAAAGTGCAAGAAACCCAGAACTTGGAGATTATGGACTAACCTTCTATAGTGTATGTATCTCCGTTACTTCCTTCAGGTAGGGGTTATTTCATATCCTGATAGATAGATAGATAGATAGATAGATAGATAGATAGATAGATAGATAGATAGATAGATAGATAGATAGATAGAAATTGATCAGGGTGTAATGAGCATCCCTTTACCTGCTCTCCCCTCTCCAAACTCTCCATTTCTTCATGGTCTTAAGGATTCCTGTCTTGGGTTCAGTTGCTGCAGCCCTTTGGTGACAAACGACACTGGCACAAGACATCTCTGTCTATGCCTTTGACTGACACCTGGAGAAGGGGTTGAATGTGCAGAAACTCCCTACACTTCAGCACCTCTTCTAGGAGTTTGATGATTTCTCATCTCATTGGTGCTGCCTGCATGAATATACCTGTGTAATAGTCACCTTCTTAAAAGTAAATCTTGGCCAACTGTTAAAACCAATACCTTCTCTGACTAGGTCCTGTCCATCCTAACAATCTCCCATCGTTTCCCACAATAGAGTGGGGCCGCTATACACTGAGGATGGAATGGAGGTTAAGGATAACCTAGGCATGGCCCAACATCTAAACAAGTACTTTGCCTCAGTTTTTAATAAGACTAGTGAGGAGTCTAGCGATGATGGAGGGATGATAAACGGGAATGTGGATATGGAAGTGGATATTACCGCAACTGAGGTAGAGGCTGTACTTGAACAGCTCGATGGGACGAAGTCGGAGGGCCCGGACAATCTCCATCCGAGGATATTAAAGGAACTGGCGTGTGAAATTGCGAGCCCATTAGCGAGAATTTTTAAGCAATCGATAAACTCGGGGGTTGTGCCATATGACTGGAGGATTGCTAATGTAGTTCCTATTTTTAAGAAAGGGAATAAAAGTGATCCGGGTAATTATAGGCCTGTTAGCTTGACATCTGTAGTATGTAAGGTCTTGGAAAAAATTTTAAGGGAGAAAGTAGTTAAGGACATAGAGGTCAATGGTAATTGGGACGAATTGCAACACGGATTTACTAAAGGTAGATCGTGTTTGTCATAACCTTAGTCCCAGATTTGGACCTTAGCGTCCAAAATATGGGGGTTAGCATGAAAACCTCCAAGCTTAGTTACCAGCTTGGACCTGGTACTTGCTGCCACCACCCAAAAAATTAGAGTGTTTTGGGGCACTCTGGTCCCCCTGAAAAACCTTCCCTGGGGACCCCAAGACCCAAATCCCTTGAGTCTCAGAACAAAGGGAAATAATCCTTTTTCCCTTCTCCCCTCCAGGTGCTCCTGGAGAGATACACAGACACAAGCTCTGTGAAACTACACAGAGTGATTCCCCCTCTCTGTTCCCAATCCTGGAAACAAAAAGTACTTTCCTCTTCACCCAGAGGGAATGCAAAATCAGGCTAACAAATCCAACACACACAGATCTCCCCCTAATTTCTTCCTCCCACCAATTCCCTGGTGAGTACAGACTCAATTTCCCTGAAGTAAAGAAAAACTCCAACAGGTCTTAAAAGAAAGCTTTATATAAAAAGAAAGAAAAATACATACAAATGGTCTCTCTGTATTAAGGTGACAAAATACAGGGTTAATTGCTTAAAAGAATATTGAATAAACAGCCTTATTCAAAAAGAATACAAATTAAAGCACTCCAGCTCTTATATTCATGCAAATACCAAAGAAAAGAAACCATATAACTTACTATCTGATCTCTTTGTCCTTACACTTACAAACAGAAGACTAGAAAGTAGAAACTACTTCTCCAAAGCTCAGAGAAAGCAGGCAGACAGAAAACAAAGACTCAGACACAAACTTCCCTCCACCCAAAGTTGAAAAAATCCGGTTTCCTGATTGGTCCTCTGGTCAGGTGCTTCAGGTGAAAGAGACATTAACCCTTAGCTATCTGTTTATGACATGCCCCCCCAAATTGCAGACAGTGGGGAAGCTCACTGGCGGTGATTTCCTTCTAGAACTTGAAAATAAACAGATTAATACAACACATGCACCTTTACATATACCCCTAAGTATATAACTAACAGACTTCTACATCTTAAGAACACTTTTTAACTACTGAATTCTGGGAAACTCTCACGGGAGAGTGCATCAACTACTTTGTTAGAAGCTCCTGTGATGTGCTGAATTTCAAAATCAAAATCTTGGAGAGCTAAACTCCAACGAAGAAGTTTCTTGTTGTTCCCCTTGGCAGTATGAAGCCACTTTAGTGCAGCATGGTCAGTTTGTAGTTGGAACCGCCGTCCCCAAACATATGGGCGTAGCTTTTCCAGGGCGTACACAATGGCATAGCATTCCTTTTCACTGACTGACCAGTGACTTTCCCTCTCAGACAGTTTCTTGCTGAGAAACACGACAGGATGGAAGTTGTGATCTGTTGCTTCCTGCATGAGCACTGCTCCTATACCACGCTCAGATGCATCCGTGGTTACTAGGAATGGCTTGTCAAAGTCCGGGGCCCTGAGCACAGGGTCAGACATGAGCGTTGCCTTAAGTTGGGTAAAGGCCTTTTGACACTCATCAGTCCACTTAACTGCATTTGGCTGGGTCTTTTTGGTCAGGTCGGTCAGTGGGGCAGCGATTTGGCTGTAGTGTGGTACAAATCACCTGTAATATCCGGCCAAGCCTAAGAAGGACTGGACCTGTTTCTTTGACCTTGGGACAGGCCACTTTTGGATAGCATCCACCTTGGCCTGTAGGGGGTTTATGGTTCCTCGACCCACCTGGTGCCTCAGGTAAGTCACTCTGTTTTGGCCTATTTGACACTTTTTGGCCTTAATAGTTAGTCCGGGCTGCCTGAGGCGCTGAAAGACCTTTTCCAGGTGTAGTAGGTGTTCGGGCCAGGAGTCTGAAAAAAATGGCCACATCATCGAGGTAGGCAACTGCAAATTCTCCCAGTCCAGTTGGTAGACCATCTACCAGCCTCTGGAAGGTGGCGGGTGCATTTCGAAGGCCGAAAGGAAGGACATTGAATTCATACACCCCCGCATGGGTGACAAATGCTGACCTCTCCTTGGCAGGTTCATCTAGCGGTACTTGCCAGTACCCCTTGGTTAAGTCTATTGTAGAGATGAACTGGGCACGTCCCAACTTTTCCAATAGCTCATCGGTGCGTGGCATTGGATAGTTGTCCGGAGGAGTTACCGCATTTAGCTTATGGTAGTCCACGCAAAAGCATATTTTCCCATCTGGTTTGGGTACCAGAACCACTGGAGATGCCCATGCACTGGTAGATGAGCGGATTATACCCATCTGTAGCATGTTCTGGATCTCCCGTTCTATAGCAGCTTGGGCATGAGGAGACACCCGGTAGGGTGGGGTTCTGATTGGGTGAGCATTACCTGTATCAATGGAGTGGTATGCCCATTCAGTCCGTCTTGGGGTGGCTGAGAACAATGGGGCGAAGCTAGTGCACAGCTCCTTGATTTGTCGCCGCTGCAGACGTTCCAGGGTGGTTGAGAGGTTCACCTCTTCCAAGCCACCGTCTTTTTTCCCGTCGTAGTAGACACAGTCAGGCCACTCAGCCTCATCTCCCTGGACTGTAAACTGACAAACCTGTAAGTCTCTGGAATAGAAAGGCTTGAGAGAATTAACATGGTACACTTTAGGCTTTAGTGAGGAATTGGGAAATGCTATGAGGTAGTTTACAGCTCCCAGGCGCTCTTGGACCGTGAATGGCCCTTCCCATGATGCTTCCATCTTATGGGCCTGTTGCGCCTTCAAGACCATAACCTGGTCTCCTACCTTGAAAGAACGTTCTCTGGCATGTCTGTCATACCAGGCCTTTTGCTCTTCCTGAGCATTCTTTAGGTTCTCTCTAGCAAGGGCTAAAGAGTGTCGGAGGGTGCTTTGTAGGTTGCTTACAAAGTCCAGAATGTTAGTTCCTGGAGAAGGCGTAAACCCCTCCCATTGCTGCTTCACCAACTGTAATGGCCCCTTAACCTCGTGACCATACACAAGTTCAAACGGTGAAAACCCTAATCTGGGATGTGGTACAGCCCTGTAGGCAAACAGCAACTGCTGCAACACTAGGTCCCAATTATTGGAGAATTCGTTGATGAATTTTCGTATCATGGTCCCCAAAGTTCCATTGAACCTTTCCACCAGGCCATTGGTTTGATGGTGGTACGCGGTGGCAACCAAGTGATTCACCCCATGAATTTCCCACAGTTTTTCCATTGTCCCTGCCAGGAAATTAGACCCTGAATCTGTAAGGATGTCGGAGGGCCAACCTACCCTGGCAAAGATGTCTGTTAAGGCCAGGCACACACTGTTAGACCTGGTGTTGCCTAGAGCTACTGCTTCTGGCCATCGGGTAGCATTAAACCAATCTGATCTCCTTCTTTGAGAAGGTGACGGATTACTTAGATAAAGGAAATGCGGTAGATATAATTTACCTAGATTTCAGTAAGGCGTTTGACACGGTTCCGCATGGGGAACTGTTAGTTAAATTGGAAAAGATGGGGATGAATATGAAAGTTGTAAGGTGGATAAGGAACTGGTTAAAGGGGAGACTCCAGCGGGTCGTATTGAAAGGTGAACAGTCAGGCTGGAAGGAGGTCACTAGTGGAGTCCCTCAAGGATCGGTTTTGGGACCGATCTTATTTAACCTTTTTATTACTGACCTTGGCACAAAGAGCGGGAATGTGCTAATAAAGTTTGCGGATGACACAAAGTTGGGGGGTATTGCTAACACGGAGAAGGACAGGGATACTATTCAGGAAGATCTGAACCACCTTGTAAACTGGAGTAATAGAAATAGGATGAAATACAATTGTGAAAAGTGCAAGGTCATGCACTTAGGAATTAATAATAAGAATTTTAGATATACGTTGGGGGCGCATCAGTTGGAAGCGACGGAGGAGGAGGAGGGCCTTGGGGTATTGGTTGATAGCAGGATGACTATGAGTCGCCAATGTGATACAGCTGTTAAAAAAGCAAATGCGATTTTGGGATGTATCAGGCGGGGTATTTCCAGCAAGGATAAGGAGGTGTTAGTACCATTATATAAGGCGTTGGTGAGACCCCATCTGGAATACTGTGTGCAGTTCTGGTGTCCCGTGTTAAAGAAGGATGAATTCAAACTGGAACAGGTTCAGAGACGGGCTACTAGGATGATCCGAGGAATGGAAAAACTGCCTTATGAAAGGAGACTCAAAGAGCTTGGCTTGTTTAGCCTGGCCAAAAGAAGGCTGCGGGGGGATATGCTTGCTCTATATAAATATATCAGGGGGGTTAATGTTAGGGAGGGAGAGGAATTATTTAAGTTTAGTACTAATGTAGGCAGGAGGACGAATGACTATAAACTGGATATTAGGAAGTTTAGACTTGAAATTAGACAAAGGTTTCTAACCATTAGGGGAGTGAAATTCTGGAACAGCCTTCCGAGGGAAGTAGTAGGGGCAAAAGACTTTTCTGGCTTTAAGACAAAGCTTGATAAGTATATGGAGGGGATGTTATGATAGGATCGTTAATTTGGGCTATTGATCTTGGATTACCACCAGATAGGTTTGCTCAGTGGTCTGCGGGGAGATGTTGGATGGGGGGGGAACTGAGTTACTGCAGAGAATTCCTTCTTGGGTGCTGGCTGGCGAGTCTTGCCCACATGCTCAGGGTTTAGCTGATCGCCATATTTGGGGTCGGGAAGGAATTTTCCTCCAGGGCGGATTGGCAGGGGCCCTGGAGGTTTTTCGCCTTCCCCTGCAGCATGGGGCACGGGTCGCTTGCTGGTGGATTCTCTGCAGCTTGAGGTCTTCAAACCAATTTTGAGGATTTCAATAACTCAGTTCTGGGTTAGGGGTTGTTATAAAATTGGATGGGTGGGGTTCTGTGGCCTGCCTTGTGCAGGAGGTCAGACTAGATGATCATATTCGTCCCTTCTGACCTACGAGTCTATGAGTCTATGAGAGTTCTCCCCTGGACATCTTTTTTTCAAGCCTTTGGTTTCAAGTCAGCCTCTGAGTGTTCTAGTTCATTTATTCTGATATCAAGGTGAGTCTACATCAATATTTCCACAAAGGGATGTTATCTGGAGGAAATGCAACAGTCTTGGCTCTCTAGGCATTATGGTAACTGAATTCTGATTTGCATGTTCACACTTCTTCGGTTTAGGTTTTAAGATTATGCCTTCAGTCTAACTTGATGCAGTTTAAGCAGTAGCCTTCCAGATAGATGTCGGATTTGCCCCTAAGCATAACTCCCTCTTTCTCATCCTCTTACTTTTATCTACGGTTGACAGGCTTCATTCATTTTCCTTCTTTGTAATATTCTGAAACATGTGGATGGCAGTCTGCCTAGTTAAAATATTAGCCTATTTAATTTTTGACAGTACTGAATTTGAATTCATTTTCTTCCCAGCCTACTTGAAACAGCAGATCTGACATGCTGATGGGCAACCACAGCACCAAGGTCAATGAGTTCATCCTATTGTCTTTTTCTGTGATCTGGGAGCTGGGTATCATCTTCATGGTGCTGCTGTAGATTACTAAATCTACATAGTGACAGTCACTGGGAATGTGGTCTTCATCACACACACCTCGGCTGATCACCACCTCCATAGTCCCATGTACTATTTCCTCTCCAACCTCTCCTTCCTTGACATCAGGGTTGCAAAATCCATTGCCCCAAAGATGATGAGGGACTTCTTTTCACAGCAAAAGACCATCTTAGTGTCTGGCTGCATTGCCTAGTGCTACTTCTACTTCTTTTTCATCACTACTGAATTTATCCTCTTGGCCGTCATGTCAGCGGACTGCTACGTGGTCATCTGCATCCCACTGCGCTACTCCACCATCATGAGCCCACGGATGTCTGTTCAGCTGGTGGTGGTGTCTTGGGTTGGAGGCTTATTTTCTGTCCTCTCCCCTATCATCATCATCTCCCAGATGCCCTTCTGTGGCCCTCACATCACTGATCACTTCTTCTGTGACACTGAGCCGTTGATCAAGGTCTCCTGTGCCGACACCAGCCTGCTAGAGCTTATAGATTTTTCCCTCTCCTCCATGGTACTGCTGAGCTTGCTGATGCTCACTGTGGTGTCTTACCTATACATCATTGCCACTATCCTTTGCATCCCCTCCACCACAGGTAGGAAAAAGACCTCCACCTCTGCCTCCCATATCACAGTGGCCTCCATCTTCTACGGCAGTGCCATCTTCATGTATGTGGTGCCCAACAAAGGGTTCTCCTTCGGCCTCAAGAAGATGGTGACTCTACAGACTGCCATTGTCACCCACTTGTTGAACCCTTTCATCTACACTCTGAGGAACCAGATGGTCGAGGAGGTGCCGAAGGACACTGTGTCCTATTTTCTGAGTGATGAGAGAGCTTCAGGATGAATTGTAATTAGAATTGTGGCAGGACATTTGCGGGAGCTGGGAGAACACTACAGAGTTAACCCTCACCCATAGCACTAATCATAGCCAGTCTCCAACACAGTGTGAGGAAACTCGGGATTAATTGTGAATACAATTTCAGGCAAAAATTAATGGAAGTTCAGGCCAGACTAAGGAACTGACTCTAACTCTAAAACCAAATTCTAACACATAACTCTAACTCTTACCCTAACCCTTAATTTTTCATTAATACCTTATCAGTAACCCTTATCTTGAACCCTACTCTTTACCTTTACCTTACTCTTAACTCTAACCTTAACCGCTCATTTTAGCCCTAGCCCCAATCCTTTATCCTAATTAATAATCCTTATCTTGATAACTCCCCCTTAAATTTTACCCCTAACTTAACCTTTTCACCTTAACTCTTAACTCCTAACTCTAACTCTAATCTCAACCCTATATTCTCATCTAAATCCTACCCCATCCCAAATGTTTAAATCAAACTATAACCTTAACACTAAGTCTGATATTAACCGTAACCCTCACCCTAACTGTGACCCTAAACCCATTTCTTGAATAGCATGAAGAATCTCAGGGTGAATTGTAAATATTGTTTCAGACAGAGCATTCACTGGACTCTGACTGAGATTATGGAACTAACCTGTCCTTTAAATCTAACTCTAACCCTTAGTGCTAGCCCTAACTCTGATCCTAACATTAATCAATAACCCATGTGAAGTCAACTGGCAACAGTGAAGAAAATAGCACTTTGTCTCCCTCTTGCAAGCAGATAAGGAAGAGAAAGAGAATATTGTCAAACGCTTTGCGGCAGATGAGACTTGTCATTCTCTCCATTTAACTTTCTTTCTTTCTTTCTTTCTTTCTTTCTTTCTTTCTTTCTTTCTTTCTTTCTTTCTTTCTTTCTTTCTTTCTTTCTTGATCCATTGCATTTCTCAATGTGTATTAATTACAAGCATAGGGCCAGGTCTCAAACTAGTGTAAATTGACCTCACTCTATTAATTTAATGGCACTCCAGTGAATTATACCTGTTAAGAATCTGGCTTCTGTGCTGATTTTAAATTAAAAAAACAACAGCATGATATATAAAACATATGGTATTGCAGAACTATATTAACAGGTCATTATCACTCCAGATGTTAGCCTATTTCACCCCTACTTTATCATCAGATTAACTGTAGTTTTCCTAATGAAACTTGCGGTGTTCACATTTCTGTAAATGATTCTGATTAAACCACAAATACTTTGTGATGATTGAAACAGATCAGGAAGGCAGTCTCTCAGCTCCTGTACATTGGAGCAGCTCTGTTGACTTCACTGGTGGTCTGCCAATGTATCCCAACTGGCCTCACATTTCCAATTACTTAGTACTGCACGTTATGCTACCAACACAATATCCATTTCTTTGTGATTGCTGGAAGGTTTTTTTCATCTCTCAGTTATAGCACAGATATGTTTGAATGGGGGAGAATGTATTTGATATTGTAATAATAACACTTAGGAGCAATACTGGTTCTATATGAGCATATAAACACTTCCATGAACCTAGATCGAGGTTCCCTTGATCTAGACACTTTACAAACAGTTAGTGAGAGATACTTCCTGCCCTATAGAACTTAAATTTAAGTAAGCAAGAGACACACCTTTGGGGAGAAGGGAGTATAATCTTTTCTATTTTGCAAATGTGCTGCTAAAACTCAGTGAGATTAAAGCTGGAAGATTCAGAGGGATTTCAGTGCCCAAATCCTATTGAAAATCAATGGGATTTTGGCAGAGAATATATCCTATGTAACCATACCCAACAGAGACAGAATAGCTGCTTGGAAGTTGGGATATCTGGGATCTATTCCTGGCTGTCATAGGAGAGTGGGGTATATTGGGTTAGATCATGGGAATAGGTAGATAGATATGGAAAGAGAGGGATGTGCTGAATATGTTGTTTTTCACAAGAGTCCTGAAGCCAATTACTGATCACCTATGCTTGTTAGGATAACAACCCCACTATATAAAGATAACAAGATCATCACAAATACAACTTTTTGATGAAAATATCCATATTTTTGAATCAAAAATTGCCTTTGGATGACAGTTTTCATGAAGAATTTCATGCACTTTGCAGATTTTTGTTACTGAAAATCTTATCAAACTGGTAATTTACATTCTTTACCAAAATTACAACATTTCTGGTATTTTTTTAATCAACAACTATTTGCACAAATGAAAAATGGGCTAATTTCAAACACAGAAATAAAAACAACATTAGCATTTCTTAATTTTTTCAAACACCAGTGTTCATTTTTCATCATCTCTAATAAACATTTCAACAATGTTAACATTTTTTTGGGGGAAAACCCATTTTTGAGTGAAGGCAGTGTATTTTATTAAACGTAATAAAACTTACAGAATGAAATTTTAGAATCTGCAAAATGGATTTAATAAACACTTTCCATAAGAAATTAATTAATTGATCTTAGAAGGGTTTGAAAATATCATACTTAATTGTTAACCATTATAGCTGGGGAAAAAAATGTATTTTTCCTTTTTTCCAAAAAAAAAATGATTTTTTATAGAAGCCCAAATGTTGCAAAAATCCTGAAAAAACAGTCCAAAAGATTTTTTTTGCCCAAAACATTTTGAAAATGATTATTAAAGTTATGTTTTAATCAGCCCTATTTACTCTAGTTTCACTCCACAATTCCAGAGTTTGGACCTTCATGTATTTATTTGTATCTACTATATATGCAGAATTATTTACATGCAAATGTGATGCCCAACTCCTACATCACATACTCTATCACATTTTATATAATAACAGGAGGAAAAATCCCTGAATGATCTCAGAGTTTTTAGGTGGCCTATTCTTCCACTCTATATTGTGTAAATACATTTTCCTAATAATTATTATTGTTTAATAATTTTTTTGACTATCCCAAATGAGATCACTGCCTCCACTGTGCTGAGCAATAACAAGAAAAACAAAATGTTCTGAGAAAACTTTATTATTATCATCCACATTTTACAGATGGGAAACTGAATTGCAGAGAAGTTAACCAACTTAACCCAACGTCATACAGGGCATGTGAGGCAAAGTGTAAAATTGAACCTTGCTCTCCTTAGTTCTGGTGCAGTGCCTTAGCCTCAAGACCAAGTTTGATTCATACAGTCTAAGGCCAGAATGTACCTGTCATAAACCTAGTCCCAGATTTGGACCTTAGCATCCAAAATATGGGGGTTAGCATGAAAACCTCCAAGCTTAGTTACCAGCTTGGACCTGGTAAAGCTGCCACCACCCGAAAAATTAGAGTGTTTTGGGGCACTCTGGTCCCAACAAAACCTTCCCTGGGGACCCCAAGACCCAAATCCCTTGAGTCTCACAACAAAGGGAAACAAACCTTTTCCCTTCCCCCCTCCAGGTGTTCCTGGAGAGATACACAGAAGCAACCTCCGTGAATCTAAGCAGAGGGATTCCACCCTCCCCCGTTTCCAGCCTGGAAACACAAGCACTTCCCTCTTCACCCAGAGGGAATGCAAAGTCAGGCTAGTAAATCTAACACACACAGATTTCCCCCTGACTTCTTCCTCCCACCAATTCCCTGGTGAGCTGCAGACTCAATTCCCTGGAGTTCCCCACTAAAGAAAAACTCCAACAGGTCTTAAAAAGAAAGCTTTATATAAAAAGAAAGAAAAATACATTAAAATGGTCTCTCTGTATTAAGGTGACAAATACAGGGTCAATTGCTTAAAAGAAATATGAATAAACAGACTTATTCAAAAAGAATACAATTCAATCCAGCAACTATAGACATGTAAATACAAAAGAAAAAACCAATAACCCCTATTGTTTTTATGATCTCTGTACTCACAACTTGGAAACAGATGATTAGAAAGCAGGAAATAGAAATCCCCTCATAGCCGAGAGAGAGTCAGACAGAAGGCCAAGAACAAAGGACTCATACACAAACTTCCCTCCACCCAGAGTTGAAAAAATTCTGTTTCCTGATTGGTCCTCTGGTCAGGTGCTTCAGATACTTATTTCCAGGTGAAAGAGACGTTAACCCTTAGCTATCTGTTTATGACAGTACCCACTTGGATCATCTCATCTGACGGGCATAACACAGGCCGCTACTTTCTATCCTCCTTCAAATGCTGTTTGGCCATGTCGCAATTATCAGTGTAAGAAAATGTTTTCAGATTGATTCAATTACTTCAAATTTCATTTCCCCACTTGGTTCAAAAGGAAAATCACGTTTCAACATTCAGATGTGACACATGAAAAGCATGAAGCCTTCGGCCTTTGTGACAGTCACTTTTTTGATGTCAATGGTCTTCGATCAGTTCCTTGTCAGCAGAAGGAGGTGAAAAGGGTGCTACAGCATAAATATTTTTAAGATGGTTTGGATTTCAAAGGGAGACTAAGGGAGATACATGCCCAAATCCCATTGAATCTTCTGGGACTTGAGCACCCATCTCACTTAAGTGCTTTTGAAAATCCCCCTCAAGGGGCTAGATTTTTATATGTACTTAGGTGCCTACAGAATGATAGAGGCACTTAATAAGATTTTTCAAAAGTGCCTAGTCACCTAACTCTCAAAAATGTCAGTGAGAGTTAGGCACCAGTGTGCTTTCACAAATCCCACAAGACATCTCACTGCCCATTTAGGTGCTTAAGCACCTCTAAAATTCTGTCCCTTAGCAACTCATTTGACTTTCAACACCCCTATATTTTAAAATTACTTAGACATTTCTGAAAATTCCACCTGCAGATATGTTTGAAAAATTACTCTATGTCTGTAGTGCTGGAATCACAATTGGTTATCTCTGTAATCAGGACATGTGCAAAGCTTTTAAAGGATAATGATGATTCACTCTTTTACAGCATTTTCCATGTATAGATTTCAGAGGAAAGTATCGCTATTCCATAATTTTAAATATTTATATGCTAATTAATATTTATGGTTGAGATTTCCAAAGGCACATAGGGGAGTTAGGCACCCAGGGCTAGATGCACAAAGAAACTTCTTATTTCCTTCACCATATCTAACTTTTAGGCTCAGAGAAAAATCACGGTGAATCACAAAGCCTGAGTTAGGCATCTAGGTCCACATGCAATGAATGAGGAGAGATGGGAACTTCAGAAGGGGATCCACAAACGCCAACACCCTTGGCAGCTCATGGACTAAGCAGATGACAAAATGAGGGTGTGTCCCTCTTGCAGAGATTGATATCTAAGTCCTGGAGGTGTTTCCCTGTTTTTGAGGGTCTCAGTTGCAAACCTTCTCTCAGCACTAGTCATCTATATTGTTTTTGCAAGAAGCCAGGGGCATGGGGGAAAGAGGCCTTTCCTCATAACTTTTAGATCAGTGATTAAAGTTCTCACCTGAGATGTGGAGTGCCCCTGGTTTAATCCCGATCTCTGCCCAAGCAGGGGCAGGGATTTGCTACCTCTCAAGTGAGTGCCCTATTTCCTGAACTAGAGAATCATAGAAATGTAGGGCTGGAAGGGACATCAAGAGATCATCAAGTCCAGCCCCTTGCACTGAGGCAGGACCACGTAAACTTAGATCATCACTGAGAGGTATTGGTCCAACCTGTTCCTAAAAACTTCCAGTGCTGGGAATTCCACAATTCCAGAATTTGACTACCCTTTGAGTTAAAAATATTTTTCCAAATATCTAATCTAACCAAATCCTTGCTGCAGATTAAGCCCACTGCTTCTTGTCCAACCTTCAGTGGAGTGTAGGATATTCAGACAGATGGCTCCCTTGGTCTCTCCCATTGAAGCTGTTCCACTAACTTAGATTAGGAAATAATCATTGGGCCAAAGAAAGAGAAAAAGCAAATGTGAAATCACTCTGTATCCCAATGATTAGAACACTCACTTGACAAATGGGAGACCTAGGCTTCCCCAAACCAATGACTTTTTATAGCTTTTAATCCAAAGTGCAACAGCTTCAGGAGAGAAGGAAGGAGCCCTGCATCAGACTATCCCATAGCCAAGTGGTTAGGGCATTCAGCTGACATATAGAAGAGCCATGTCTAGATCCCTGCTCCCTCTCAATCAGAGTGGGACTTGAATCAGGGGTCTTCCTCCTCCCAGGCAAGTACCCTAACCACTGGGCTAAAAGTCATGGGTACATCCTCCTCCTTCCAGCCATTCTGTGCGAGATCACCTAAAGGGACCCAACCCAGCAGGCAAGCTCTGAGCACACTTGATGGATCAGGCCCTGCAGGTGAGTTAAGTTTAGGAATGCCTATCTTTCCCTGATTTATCAGTTCCCTGCTGACTGATTCTGGGGTTTAGGTGCCTAACGTGAATCTAGTCCCCAAATCTCATTGACAGTTTATAAGTTTTGGGCATCTCATTCCCTTAAACTGCAATGAAAATCCCAGCCCAGCGCATTCAGACAATGTAAGTAAGCTTGGCAGAATTTGATTTTTTTTTAACTTTGATGGATAATATCAAAGTTTATTTTTAAGCATTTTTTAGATTTTTAGTCATTTTATTTTCTAAGTTGTGGAAAATTATGGGGAGGGTGTTAGTCAATTATTTAATGACAGTAGACAATGAGATTCAAGATGCTGAAGCTTTATAAACCATTAACAAAAATTGTCAACATCATATGTCAAAATATAGACAGTGAATAGCCTTAAATCAACAAATCATACCAGTTTCTTCTACTAATTTGCTAGTCCATTTGTAACAGCCCTAATTCAAAAGTCTAAATTACTGGATTTCAACTCTAAAATGTTCTCAAGCGGCTTTTTTCTCACTTTTTTTTCTGTAAATTTTGATTATCAGCAATCAGCCCATTACTTCTTTCTCATATTTTTTTTTGTAGGCGTAGTGACAAACATATCTTTTTTGTTTTTCATTTTTGTTGAATTATTTTAGTTGAAGTTTTGAGGCAGAAGGGTCAAAAATGAAGAAAAATTGTTCGGGATTTTTCAGTTTTCAACTCCCCTTTTGTCAAAAAGTCATTTTCCATAGAAAAAGAAAGAGCTTTCCACCACACACACAAGCAACATTTTCAGTCAGCTCTAATTCTCTTCTGATGGCTACCTCTTGTTTCCTACATGAAATGACTGGGTGAGTTTTCTGCTTCATTCCCAGCAGAACAGATGCACACATGGCACAAATCAGCACTAAGTGACCCTATGTTTGGCAGCCTCAGTGAAGGCAATGAGAATGCACTGGTCAAAGAAGACTGAGTCCCCATCACCCACTGGAAGGGCTTGAGAGGCGGTTGAGCTAGTGCCTTTCAGCAGAAGCTTAAAATATATGTTATAAATAGATCCACAGTAGTAGAGGAAATGTGGTTTATGTGAATAATTCTCTTTTCACAACTATCTTCTGTTAAGACCTAACAGTTAATCTCTTCAGGCCAATTAAAATGTAGTGTTGAAGAGGATACATGCCTTGAATGAAGAATGGGGAGATCCAAGGTATAAACGGCAAATAAGTACATAAAATCACTTCTCCTTTATCCCCTACTAGAACATAGTTTGCTGTGTTCCAACCAGTTCTACCTTCTCTGTTTCCAACCTCCCTGGAGCTGTAACTCACCACAGACTCTGAGGGCTTGTCTACATCACAAAGTTGCAGCGCTGGTGAGGGGGTTACAGCGCTGCAACTTAGGAGGTGTACACATCTGCAGGGCATCACCAGCGCTGCAACTCCCTCTTTGCATCGCTGGCCGTACTCTCGTTTTGTCTCGGGTGTAGAGGATCCAGCGCTGGTGATCCAGTGCTGGTAATCAAGTGTAGACACTTACCAGCGCTTTTCTTGACCTCCATGGAATAAGCAGGTATCCCAGCATACCTGAAGAAGCCTCTGGTAATCAAGCAGGTCTCCTTCCCTGCGGTTTGCAGGGTGGTTTGGGGAACGCGAGAGCAAACCGCGGCGAAGCTGGTCTCCTTCCCCGGTTTGCTCTCGCGTTCCCCGAACCCCCGTGCAAGCAGGTCTCCTTCCCTGCGGTTTGCAGGGGGGTTCGGGGAACGCGAGAGCAAACCGCGGCGAAGCTGGTCTCCTTCCCCGGTTTGCTCTCGCGTTCCCCGAACCCCCGTGCAAGCAGGTCTCCTTCCCTGTGGTTTGCAGGGGAGTTCGGGGAACGTGAGAGCAAACCGTGGCGAAGCTGGTCTCCTTCCCCGGTTTGCTCTTGCGTTCCCCGAACCCCCCTTGAAGCCACCCAACAGCGCTGCAGTGTGGCCACATCTAACACCACTTGCAGCGCTGGTTGCTGTAAGTGTGGCCACTCTGCAGCACTGGCCCTATACAGCTGTACTAATACAGCTGTAACAACCAGCGCTGCAAAATTGTAGATGTAGACATACCCTGAGACTGATGTGAAATTGAGAGTTATTGAGTAAAATGGAATGGCCTTTTGGAAGCAGCCGTGAAATTTCCTACTTGGGAAGTGTGACAGGATGGATCACAGAAACCCCCTTAGGAACTACCAAGTGCTCTGCCAAGACTACTTCTGCCTCCGCTTTGCTTCTGCCAGCCTGGGAATCCAGCACCCTATCTTGCTGAGCCAGACACACCCGTCTGCTCCAACACAGACCCAGGGTCTGATCCAAGTGCCCCAAAACTGCCGACTTAACTGAAAACAGCTTACAGAAGTGTACTTCTCTTTAACACTCAGATGCCCAACTCCCAATGGGGTCTAAACACAAATAAATCCATTTTACCCTGTAAAAAGCTTATACAGGGTAAGCTTATAAATTGTTCACCCTCTATAACACTGATAGAAAGATATACACAGCTATTTGCCCCCCATCCCCCAGGTATTAATACTTAGGCTGGGTTAATTAACAAGTAAAAAGTGATTTTATTAAATACGGAAAGTGGGATTTAAGTGGTTTCAAGTAGTAACAGACAGAACAAAGTGAATTACCAAGTGAAATAAAATAAACCACGTAAATCTATGCCTAATATTACTGAATACCATTGAGTACAGATAAAATCTCACCATTTCAAGTAAGCTTCCTTTTACAGACTAATCTTCTAGTCCAGGTCCAGGAATCATTCACACCCCCTTGTAGTTACTGTCATTTGTTCCAGTTTCTTTCAGGTATCTTTAGGGGTGGAGAGGCTCTCTCTTTAGCCAGCTGAAGACAAAATGGAGGGGTGGCATTCTGCAAGGGGCAGCAGTCCCTGTTGTTTTGCCCCCAAGCAGCACGCCGAAATGCTGCCATGGACAGCGGGGGCAGTCTGTGCGCCGTTAGGGAGGCAGGCGCATTTCCGTGGTGAGGGCAATTCGGTGATATCTTCTATGTTTTGCTGTCCCGGTCGGCTTCAGCTAAACATAGAAACTGCTGCTGAATTGCCATCGCTGCGGAAACGCGCCTGTCGCCTTAAGGGCACACAGAGTGCCCCCGCCGCCCGCGGTAGCAATTTGGCGTGCTGCTTGGGGCGACAAAAACTGTGGAGCTGTCCCTGCTCCCATCAGCTCAAATGGACTTTCTCTTGTGGGTGGAAACTCCCTCCTCTTTCCTATGCAAAATCCAACTCCAAGATGGAGTTCTGGAGTCACCTGGGCAAGTCACATATCCGTGCATGACTCAGAGTTTCTTACCAGGTGGCAGCCATGGGTCATATGCTACCTTGAACGTCCTCAAGTAGATTTCTTATGTGGATTGGAGCATTCCAAAATTCATTGTCCTTTAAGTGTTTTTTTTATTTTATTATTAGGTACTTAATTTCATCATCCCTTTCTCCAGGAACTGACCAAATGCTCTACTAAGATTACTTAGAAATCAAGCCAATATACAGCCAACATTCAAAACTTTGAATACAAAAATGATACATGCATACAAATAGGATTAATACATTCAGTGGATTATAACCTTTACAGATATATGTTACATGGGATATGTAGCATAAAACACATTCTAGTTATGTTATATATATACATTCATGAGCATATTTCCATAAAGTCTTTTGGGAGGTACCATCACAGGAAGATTAGAGAGAGGCTGGATTGAACCCTAGGGATCAACCTGCAAGCTATTTCTCTGTCTTTCCATATTCACCTGCTGTTTCTTTGTCTTATAATTAGATTGTAACCTGTTTGGGGCAGGAACCATCTTTTTGTTCTGTGTTTGTACAGCACCTAGCACTGTGGGGTCCTGGTCTGTGCCTGGAGCACTTAGGTGCTACCACAGTATAAATTATAAACAAATAAAATTAGTATCTACCATACTCCAGAGTAGTGCTGACTGGAAAATGGGCAAACAATTGAATGAACAACTTTGAAATTTAAAATTTATTTCAATTGCTCACTGTTTGAAATAGAAAAAAAACATTTTTTTAAAAATGTTTATCACTTTTGTTTTGAAAATAATTCAAAATTTCACATATTTTGAATTTGCGTCTTTTCTGCCCATTCTCTCTCTTTTCTCTTTTGCCACTGAGTGCATTAAAATGAATAATGTCCAAGGTCATGGGTTTATTTATTTTTATTTTTTTTTTATTTTCCTCTCCCTCTGAAGCATTTCAGAACTTTTCAGATTTTTATGTATTTATTGGCCAAATATTTTCACGTCCCCCTCCCCGCACCCACCCGCCCTGAAATGTTCAGTTCTTGATTTTTCACTGAAAAATGGAAATTTTCCCTTGGGAAAAAAATTCTGACCAGTTATATGAGTTTGTATTGGATTGCATGGCAGTTTGGCCTACAGCACTGGGCACTGAGATTGAAAGAAGTTTGTTTCCATGGATCATGAACACGTTCGCTGATATTCCCTTCTATTCAGTCAGCAAGTGTGACTCCACTTGGAAAAAAAAGTCCTCACCACCCACTACCCCATCCTTGGGCAAGTAATGAGCACTTCTCCTCTTTGTGTGTTCTACCCCTCTAGCATCCCCCTCTCTCACTCTGGCTCCTGAGTGTCCTGTCTACGTAGCTGGAGAAGCTGTCACTCTGACATGTTCTGCTCCCGAGGGAGACACAGTGTCTGCAATGAGAGTTCATGGGGAAGGGCGGAGACTAGACTCCAGATGGGCCCTGTCATCTCCATTCAGTGACACCCAATTACTTCAGTTGCCTACATTGAGTATGGCAGATGCTGGAACCTACACATGCATTTACGGGATACAGCAATCCAGTAGAGAGATCCCATGTAAAGAGAGCAATCTCAACTGGGTAACAGTGACAGGTGTCTCTCCATTTTCCCTTTTGTTTAATTTGGTGTCATGTGTAAATCTTCCTTTTGCAGTCAGTGAGATAAACTCCAGTCACTTAGCTGTAAAAAGGTCCGTGCAAAGGGGGCAGGTGGGAGAGGTGGAAGACACAGGCATTTAGATATTCCAGAGAAAGAGCTTTCTAAATACCTTGGAGGAAGAATGAAGGCTACAGCTAGAATAATGGTATTGTGGATTGATGAATTAAAGCTGTGTGGGAACCAGAATTTCCATTTTGAGGGAAATTCAGTGATTCAAAATATGCTCTTATTCTGAATTGGAACAAACACTAAGATTTCCTCTGAAGCAATTTGTCAAAAAAAATGTGGATCAATCAAAATATTTTGTTTTTAGTAAACTGAAATATTTTGTTTTGATTTTGACACACATAAGCACAAATATATATATATACATATGTGTGTGTTATAAAAGAAATTTTGAAACAAAAAGTTATCTTAAAATGGAAAAACAAAATATTCTATTTCAAAAAATATTAGAATAAAACTTTTTCAACATTATCAAAAAGATTTTCTTTCAGAAAAACTGAAATTAAATATAATCAAAATTATCATCTTGCCAGGGGAAGTTTTGGTTTCAACAAAATGGCATTTTCTAGTGGAAAAATGTTCCATTGTAAAATACGGATGGATATAGTGGTTGAGTGCCTAGATGGATGGATGGATGGATTGTCTTACAAAAGAGCAATTGAAAACTTGGATCCAGATCTTCAGTTGATGTAAATCCAGGTAGCTCCATATACTTTCTTAACAGTAAATAACTAAAGCATCAAAATTTTGAATTATTATCAACAGCTGACGCAGTGAAGTACCCCCTATTTAAATTCATTGTGGTCGTGTCAAAAGCCTCCAGTTCTCATCCAAGTGGCCAGAGGGGATATATATTCACTATTCAATCTTGATCTCAAAGGCAAAAGTAACCTGTTTGCTGTTCCCAGCTGAGGTCCTGCTGGACACTAGACACTAGGGGTGAAATCCTGGCCCCATGGAATTAAAAATTCCCTTTGACTTAAACAGGCCAGATTTTCACCCTGGGGCATTTACCAGAGGGAAGGGTGAAAGACAGCCATTATGAATACAGACTGGGTTTCTGGTTATTAACGGTTCTTCGGTTTTGGGGTTTCAGGCAGCCCCTCCCTCTGAAAGAAACAGATACTATCTCCAAGAATTCTGTCAGAGTAGTTGGTCCTCCATCCACCAGGGTCTAATATGTAATTCAATAAAGTCTATCAGGGTCCTCTGCTAAAGAAAGAAAAACTGGAGAAAGAACAAAAATAAAGTTTGATTCTGACCATTGCCCCCAGACGAAACATACTAATATTTTACCTTCCCTGCTCCCCTCTCAGATCCCCTTCCCCAGCCAACACTGAACGTCGATCCCCCATTGGGAGTGGTGAAAGAAGGAGGTGCTGTGCTTCTCTCCGGTGTGGTCCCTGGGAGTGCTGTCCATTGGAGGTGTCATTTCTACAAGGATGGTGTTGAGATCATCCCCAGGGCAGCAGAGTCGGAGCACAGCTATGGGGTGTGTAGCACTGTGGACACTGGTGTTCACCTTTCCAACTGGTCTATGCTCCATATCCCACAAACAACTCCAAAGTGAGCTGGGGGATATGCCTGTGAGTATGAGGAGGATGTGAGCGGGTGGTGGATTCTGTCCCCCAGGAGTGAGGCTGTCAATGTCGAGGTGACAGGTGAGATTCTCCATCACTTTGAATGCCCCTCACACATATCCAAGAGTAACATACTCCCCAAACTTCCGCATCCCACAGGACAGAAGGGTCCTCATAGCAACCTGTGAGATATAGAGACCACTACAGAGACATCCATGCACAGAGAGTGAAAGAAGGACTCTAGATAGAATGATGGCAAGAGAAATATTGATTAAAGGCCAGATATTCTGTTGAGAGGAGATGTTTGTCTCTCCAGCTGTCCCAAACAAAGCCTGTGGTTCTTGATACTTCACCAGATGTTCTCCTCTCTACACAGTTCAAATGAGTTTTTGGTTTCCGGAACTTATGGTGGCTGTGTCTTTCTTCACCATCATCAGCATCATCTTCTTGATCTCCAACTGCTGCTGGCACAATGAAGGTAACAGGCTTGTCAGTTGGCCCATTCATTGTGCATCTCCCATTCTCATGTCATGGGAAATTCCCAAAACAAAATATCCCATTTGCAATGAAATTTCTCCTCTTGATTCTCAGCCCAAAGTGGAAAGTCTGAGAATGTGTTCCCTGTACAGACCTCCATCTTATCTCTCATCCCAGTGGACCGTAAAGGATTCACATGTCAGATGCTGTGTACACTGGGTTCAGTATCAACACACTGAACCTCTGAGGTGGGATGTGATAGACATCTAACAGCTGCTTAGCAACATTAAAAATAGATAGGAACTTAAGGAGAATCTCACACTCAGGGTAAAGGTAAAAGGTTTCACCAAGCCGGGACCTGGGGTGCTCAGTTATTGGTGAAAGTGCCAGCATATCTATAATGGTTACAGTCCCTCAAGGCCTCAGTATTAATCCTCATTAAAATGACATCACCTCCAATAAACCTTGGCCATCACCAGCATCCTCTTATTATCCTCATGTTGTTGCCACAGAGTGTGACCTATGTTGGAGTTTATCTGCCACAGGGTGTTTCCCTGGCAGGGAGAGGTGGGATGCTGGACAATGAGATGGAATCTGGTTTATGCCAACATGTTGGGAATTCACTTCCCCACATTCCCTTCTGCTCACTTAATGGGTGTTTCTGTGTCTGGGACAATACAGCTGTCTCTTTTCCAGACCACCTGCCTCCTCCCAGATGCTCTCTGGACACCCTGCATCTCACAAAAGAGGCTGTTGCTCTCAGGCACTCAGCTCCCGGGCATGAGGAAATGAGCAGATACAGGTTCTTCAGTCAAAGTGCTGAGCAGACCACTGATGACATCCCCAATCCACATGAAGGTACGCAGATGAAACAAAACAGAAGGCAATGCAAAGTCAGAAGCATGAACCTGGGAAAGATGGAGAATCAAATTAGGACAAGTGATCCCAGCTGGGAGGAGGAACCCTGTCTCCAAAAAATGATGAGTAAATCCCATTTTTCTTGCTCCTTTGGGTGGCCATCCCTGGATATTTCTGCATATCCAGAAGATGAGACAGCGACCCTTTTCTCACCTGAGCAAGGAGATAGCAGCCTGGTTATTGTCATGTCCTCCGACTCAGGCAATGGATGCATGGGGCTGGGTGGGTATAGGGTTCCAACACTAAAGAGAAGAATTTCTATTGGATTTGTGGCAGATTGTGTGAAACAACCAATATTTTTATTCTTACAGAACCTAGAACCTGGGACTAAAATTCATAGACAGTTTCTCATTAATACTAAATTATTACACTTTTGCCTTTCTCTAAAGTCTCCTTCCATGTGAAGATCTCAAAGCACTTCACGTACATTGATTAACGAACCACCCACCTCCCACCCTTGTGCCATGGAAAGTGCTCTGAGATCTTCTCATGTCTGCAATGGGACCTTTAATCTGGTTGTAGTATCAAGATTACTGTTTTCCCAATTCAGAATGTCTCCTATTCTCTCTGAGATGTGCATTTCACATTAAGCTTTCAGAGCCTTTGTTTCTTTAGCACCTTTTAAATTCAAATCAAGGTTCAACATTGGTTTCTCATCTATATCTAATTCTATCTAGATAGGGTCACCCTAGCTATATACCCTTTCTCACAGGAAAAGAACACCGTTACTTGACATACATCTACGCTATGAGCAAGGGATATGATTCCTCTGCTTTGAACAAATAGTCATTGAGCTAGCGCAAATATAAATAGCAGTGTGGTTGCAGTAGCATGGGTAAAGGCAACGGAAGCATAACTTAGCAATGCCTAGTATATACCTCCCCCATTTTCAGGACCCCACCATAACCCCTGCAAGACAAACCCCTAACATTGCACTGGAGCATTGAGGTCAGCCTTGACTGAGAGGAGACAGTGCTCCCTACTGAGTCCCCCTCTCTCTGCAGCACAGCTCTCCTAGTGTCTCACAGGGATATTGGGGTCACCACTGACTGTGTGGGGAGAGTACTCCTGGTTGAGCCCCAGCCACGGTCCCTCCAGCACATTGTCCCCAAGACATATGCTGGGGCACTGTGGTTAGCACTGTCTCCAAGGGCACAGGTGTAATCCACATTGCTCTCTCCAGTATTTGGGTTGTTCTCTGAGGATCCTTCATTCAAGAGCTGACCCAGATCATTCTTGCTTAGTGAGGTATCTCATAGGATCACTGTGAAGAAAGAGATGCTCAGTGAGAGTTCGCTGCAATTCTTTTCTTTTGTTTTCCAGGTTCTCCAGGAAACCCTCCTTGGAAGCCCAGGACTGGAATACAAATAGAATAAATGTCTCCCAAATATCTATGCTGATCTTCCCAGTCATGCTGTGACCTTGGTGGGAAGCAGGGCCAGCTCTAGCCATTTCGCCACCCCAAGCACGGCAGCATGCCGGGGGGGCGCTTTGCGGTTTGCCGGTCCCGCAGCTCAGGTGGATCTCCCGCAGGCATCCCTGCAGAGGGACCGCCAGTCCCGTGGCTCCGGTGGATCTCCCGCAGGCAACTCTGTAGAGGGTCCGCCGGTCCCGCAGCTCCGGTGGACCTCCTGCAGGGGTGCCTGTGGATGCTCCACCGGAACCACGGGACCAGCAGATCCTCTGCATGCACGCCTGCGGAAGGTCCACTGGAGCCACCAGCCGCCCTCTCAGCAACCGGCAGAACGCCCCCCACTGCATGCCACCCCAAGCACGCGCTTGGTGTGCTGGGGCCTGGAGCCGGCCCTGGTGGGAAGTCATTTCACCTCTTTGTTTCTGAGCTTGTCTATGTATAGAGTGGAGATGATAATATTTATGGCTTTCCAGGGAATAATAATATTTATAGTGATCCCATGAGACAGACCACTAAACAGGGTCAGGCTGAGTAAGTACTTGGGAAGGAGACCATCAAGGTACAGCTAAAGGGTCGTGAAGTTTAAATAGTGTCTGTAAAGTTCTTTCCAATCTTGGGATAAAAGTTGATTTAGCAGGCAAAAAGGATTTTCGTTCTTATGGCATCTTAACTTTTTTTAATTCTGAAAATTAGGGTTTCTCATGCACAAGCTGCTCCCTTGAGATTTATGGTAGAATCACAAAAATCTCTAGGATGTTCTGATAATTTTATTCTAGAAAGGGTTTAGGTGTCAAACCACACACTGTATTGCAGTGGAAAATGGGCATCCAAATTCCTTAGGCAGCTTTGAAAATCTCACCTCAGCTTTCCGTCTTGCTCACAGACCATCCCAGTTCTGTCTATCTCACTTGCAGGATGGTCAGAAAGGAAACATCCATTTATTCCAAAGGGGCAGATATGGGACTAGTCACCCATGTGAGAATTCAACTCCTAGTCCATGCAGTGTTTGCTTTAATTTCAGCATTCTCCCTTGGCACAGAAAGACAGAATAAAATTCAATTTCCTTAGCTGGCAGAAGTTTTAAGTATCAATTTTCAAAACTTCAAAGAAATAAGTAAAATTTACTTTACAAAAAGCCCGAAATCAGGGACTTTCAAAAATGGGCTGAAAGGAATACTGGCTTGCTTAGGTGGGAAGCTATTCTGGAACAGCTATTCCTGATTAACTCCCTGTGTGGATGCTCTTATTCCAGAATAAGAGTGTTTTATTTCGAATTAGCTTAATCCATTTATATCCAAAGTCTTCTGACACTCACTGGAAGTCAGTTATGGTGCCTAAGGCCCGTAGGTCTCTGAAACTCCCAGACTAAACCTTCACCTTCCATCTTCTGCCTGACAAGAGCATCTAACTTCCCACAGATATATCCTGTTATAGTGACCTCTTCCTGGCTAAACGTGGCCCTTTAGAATTGCCTGTGCATGACTGGTTGCATGACGGGGAGCTCTGATTTGGGTACAGTGCTGGTGACAATCGCTGTATCAACCAGACCTCTTCTGAGCATAATTACATGACTCCCCAAAACAGAGCAAAGATTGTACTTTGCTGCCTAGCACCTTGCTCAGAATTTTGGAAACGTGGACCTTCAGAACCCACTGTCACTGAGTTCAATGAGCTTGGGAGTAGGACCCAACAGGGCAAGCCACAGCTGCATGAGCTAATGGAGTAGTTCGCTCACTGCTAGTGATAGAAGGCTTGTGTCATCTGTGTGGACCAGTCACTACAGAAGGTCACGATTCACTTAGCCCGTGTGTTACAGGGAGATAGTTCCTCAGCTGGTGGAGACTGGCAGAGCTCAACTGGAGTCAATGGAGTTACAACAATTTATACCCTCTGGGGATCTAGCTTATTGACTTAGATGTATCTGTGCCAATTTACATCAGTTGGGGATCTGACCCATTGACTTCTGTGGAGCTGCAATGATTTACACCAGCTGGGGACCTGCCTGCATTGACTTCAATATAGTTCCATCAATTTACACTAGCTGGGAACCTGCCCCCTTGACTCTAGTGGAGCTCTACTGCTATATCTCAATTGGGGATCTGGCCCACTGGCTCCAGCTATGCCAATTTCTATCAGCTGGGGATCTGGCCCTGAGTAATTTTGCTTAGCTGATAAGCAAATATCCATTTGTTTTCTATACAGATTAATTACACTGAAGGAACGAATGAAGCAAACCAGACTGAGATTTGGACTTCATTTTCCAGGGGTTTTCTGACCTCGGGAAGCTGCGGGTTTTATTCTGTGTAGTGTTTTTTAGTGACATATGTACTCACATTGATGGGAAACACTCCCATGGTGGCTGATCAGGAAATGGGCACCGCAGAGTCCTTTTTCCTTATGGAGCTTTTCCTTCCTAGAAGTCTGCTACACTTGTGTTACCCTGCCCAAGATGTTGGTGGATCTCCTCTTGGAGGAGAAAACCATCTCCACCCCCAGCTGTGCTGCACAGATATATTTCTTCCTCTTGTTTCCAAACAAGGCATGTTTCCTACTGGCTGTCATGACCTATGACCATCACACCATAGGCTTTTACAGAATTAGAGTAACATGACTACCCCTCTGATACTATCACCAACACATCCCCATATGTGTCCCTCTGCACTATTTGGTCCTCATGAGCAGGAAGACTTGTGTTGTGTTCTTGGCTGGCTCATGGATCAGTGGGAACATGGTTTCTCTGGGCCAGACAGATTTTATATTCAGTCTACCATTCTGAGTGTCTAATTAAATTAGCCCTTTCTTCTGTGAGAGGTATGTCATGTTTGAGCTGGCGGGCTCAGACACCTCCTTTAATGAGGTTCAGATTATCATAGCAGGCACATTAGTGCTAATGATGCACTTTGCTTTGATACTCATATAGGCATCTTCTCCACTATCCTGATGATGCCTTTAAAACTAAGGGCTGAATGAAAGCCAACAGGTGCGGAGAAGCCTGGTATTAAATGAAGATATCGATGTAATAGGAGACAAACTGGGTGGAATGATGATAATCAATAAGACATGGTAATTCCAGGATACAAAATATATATGAATGACAGAATAGGTTGTGCTGCTGAGGGGGAGTGGCATTATATGTGAAAGAATGCATAGACTCTAATTGGAGACTGAAAAGTGTTTGGTTTTCAATAACCTTCTCTAGTAATAATGCCACTTTTATGGTAAATATTTTCGAGTTTGGGGAAAAGATTTCTGATATTGAAAACTTTCCCCCATAAATCTGAAGAAATGTACAAACATGTTATCCATCTTCAGGTTTTCATAAAACTAAAACCAAAAGCACGAATAATTCACCCCCGGCAAAAGAAAAAAAATAGAAAGTTGAGTCCAAAATAAATTTTTTTCCACACTAAAATCATTTTCAATGACAAGGAATTTTTCTTCAAAAAGCTGTTTTGACAGGAAGATATTTTGAACATCTCCACTCATTATGAATTATTCCCCAAGTAGTAATGATTAACCCCATTGGACAGATGATAAACTGAGGAATGGAGAGGTGAAGTGACTGAAAAAAGCCAGAAGAATAGTTGGGATCAGCTCTCAGGACAGCTTGAACTTTAGCTTTGTAATAATGACTAATTAATTAATTATCTGATAGTTGAACCTGATATGAGAGGCCCATTATATTAGGTAAGACACAGTCTCCACCCCAAGGAGCTTACAGTAGAAAAGATAGGCAAAGGGTGGGAAGGAAAAGGGAATGACTTTGCCCTATGTAACACAGCAGGTCAGAAGCAGCGCTAGGAATTGATACCAGATGTCTGGAGTACAGACCTGTGTACCCCTAGTGTTTGCCTCACAACCTTTCTCTAGACCCTGCTGCCTCATTGGAATTGTGATTATTTTAGTTTCTGGAAACTCTTCAGGGAAGTAGAGGGCAAGAGAAATTAACTTTTGCCGCTGGGCTGTTTAGGGCACCAGGGAGTGAGTCCCACAAGCCCTTAGAAAACAGACATGGATAAATCACGTTCCCACAGCACCAAAGGTTTGGACACACAGCTCATCCAGAGACAGCACAGATCTCAGTGTATTTCCAGCAGCTCAGCCTCAGTGTGAGAGGGGAATGGCCTCTCATAGGACAGTGATAAGGGCATTAGATAGAGAGATTGGTGAATAGAACAGTGTTTATGGGGCTAGAGAGAGAGGGGTAACCAATTGCAGTCTGTAGCTGGAGGAGAAAAGACGTCTCGATCTGGGAGGATTCCACACAGACAGGCACCACATGTTTGCTACTGCAATGAATTTATTTGAGAGTTACAAAGTGTCACTTTCAGGATGAAATCGTAAGTGATAGATGTTTTTTCCAGAGTTTCACTCTTAGCTCAATTAGGGCATGGGAAACTGAGACAGACCAAAGCATTTCCCTTAGGAAAGAGAGGGCAGAATATCCGTGCCTCAGTTTCCTCTGTGGAGAATGCGGGGAATTAATCAAATTGACGCACATATTTATTTTTTTTAGAATGGATTGAGGAGTTTACATTAAAATTGTCCAAAAATTGTGACAAAAACTATCAGCTCATTGTTACTTTTCTCTCTGTATATATTAGCTTGTTGTTATTGCTGTCTATCTATTTGTACTTCACTCTCTCTGTTAGTTTGTTTTTCTCTATTTATCTCTTAGCTTGTGTTAGTTCTGTGTTTCTCCTCCACTATCTGTATTTATTCTTTTCTTACTTGTGCCGCTCTGTTAGTTTGTTGTTACATCTATCTATCTTACATCGTCTGTTTGTGTTTGGTTGTCACTTTATTGTTACTTCTGTCTATTAGATTATTGCAAGGGCACTTGAGTCAAATATGTTTAAATAGTGGTGACTAGGAGCCAGGACCCTTGGGTATTGTTCCCAGCCCTGGAAAACGAAGTGAGTCTAATGGGTAAGAGTAGTGAGGACTGAGAGCAAGAACTTCTGAGTTTTATGTGTGGCTCTGGGAGGAAGTTGAGTCCAGTGTGTTGAGGAGAGGAACCAGAACAGGGGGTTCTATTTCTGTCTCTCATAAGGACTGTGGGACAAGCACCCCTCATAACTTGAAGCTGAGTGGTTAGGGCACTCAGCTGGCCTGTGACAGACTCGGGTTCTATCCGTCTCTCTGACTGATCCATAGATTCATAGACTCTAGGACTGGAAGGGACCTTGAGAGGTCATCGAGTCCAGTCCCCTGCCCTCATGGCAGGACCAAATACTGTCTAGACCATCCCTGAGAGACATTTGTCTAACCTACTCTTAAATATCTCCAGAGATGGAGATTCCACAGCCTCCCTAGGCAATTTATTCCAGAGTTTAACTACCCTGACAGTTAGGAACTTTTTCCTAATGTCCAACCTAAATCTCCCTTGCTGCAGTTTAAACCCATTGCTTCTTGTTCTATCATTAGAGGCTAAGGTGAACAAGTTTTCTCTCTCCTCCTGATGACATCTTTTTAGATACCTGAAAACTGCTATCATGTCTTCTCTCAGTCTTCTCTTTTCCAAACTAAATAAACCCAATTCTTTCAGCCTTCCTTCATAAGTCATGTTCTCAAGACCTTTAATCATTCTTGTTGCTCTTCTCTGGACCGTCTCCAATTTTTCCACATCTTTCTTGAAATGCGGTGCCCAGAACTGGACACAATACTCCATTTGAGGCCTAACCAGTGCAGAGTAGAGAGGAAGAATGTCTTCTCGTGCCTTGTTTACAACACACCTGTTAATTCATCCCAGAATCACCTTTGCTTTTTTTGCAACAGTATCACACCGTTGACTCATATTAAGCTTGTGGTCCACTATGACCCCTAGATCTCTTTCTGCCATACTCCTTCCTAGACAGTCTCTTCTCATTCTGTATGTGTGAAACTGATTGTTCCTTCCTAAGTGGAGCACTTTGCATTTGTCTTTATTGAACTTCATCCGGTTTACCTCAGACCATTTCTCCAATTTGTCCAGATCATTTTGAAATTTGACCCTGTCCTCCAAAGCAGTTGCAATCCCTCCCAGTTTGGTATTGTCTGCAAAATTAATAAGCGTACTTTCTATGCCAACATCTACGTAGTTGATGAAGATATTGAACAGAGCTGGTCCCAAAACAGACCCCTGTGGAACCCCACTTGTTATACTTTTCCAGCAGGATTGGGAGCCATTAATAACTACTCTCTGAGTACGGTTATCCAGCCAGTTATGCACCCACCTTATAGTAGCCCCATCTAAATTGCATTTGCCTAGTTTATCGATAAGGATATCATGCGAGACCGTATCAAATGCCTTACTAAAGTCTAGGTATATCACATCCACTGCTTCTCCCTTATCCACAAGGCTCGTTATCCTATCAAAGAAAGCTATCAGATTGGTTTGACACAATTCGTTCTTTACAAATCCATGCTGGCTATTCCCTATCAACTTACCACCTTCCAAGTGTTTGCAGATGATTTCTTTAGTTACTTGCTCCATTATCTTCCCTGGCACAGAAGTTAAATTAACTGGTCTGTAGTTTCCTGGGTTGTTTTTATTTCCCTTTTTATAGATGGGCACTATATTTGCCCTTTTCCAGTCTTCTGGAATCTCTCTCGTCTCCCATGACTTTCCAAAGATAATAGCTAGAGGCTCAGATACCTCCTCTATTAACTCCTTGAGTATTCTAGGATGCATTTCATCAGGTCCTGGTGACTTGCAGGCATCTAACTTTTATAAGTGATTTTTTACTTGCTCTTTTTTTATTTTATCTTTTAAACCTACCCCCTTCCCATAAGCATTCACTGTGTTAGACATTCCTTCAGACTTCTCAGTGAAGACCGAAACAAAGAAGTCATTCAGCATCTCTGCCATTTCCAAGTTTCCTGTTACTGTTTTTCCCTCCTCACTGAGCAGTGGGCCTACCCTGTCCTTGGTCTTCCTCTTCCTTCTAATGTATTGATAAAAAGTCTTCTTGTTTCCCTTTATTCCCATAGCTAGTTTGAGCTCATTTTGTGCCTTTGCCTTTCTAATCTTGCCCCTGCATTCCTGTGTTGTTTGCTTATATTCATCCTTTGTAATCTGACCTAGTTTCCATTTTTATATGACTCCTTTTTATTTTGTAGGTCATGCAAGATCTCATGGTTAAGCCAAGGTGGTCTTTTGCCACATTTTCTATCTTTCCTACCCATCGGAATAGCTTGCTTTTGAGCCCTTAATAATGTCCCTTTGAAAAACTGCCAACTCTCCTCAGTTGTTTCTCCCCTCAGTTTTGATTCCCATGGGACCTTACCTATCAGCTCTCTGAGCTTACCAAAATCTGCCTTTCTGAAATCCATTGTCTCTATTTTGCTGTATTCCCTTCTACCCTTCCTTAGAATTGCAAACTCTATGATTTCATGATCACTTTCACCCAAGCTTCCTTCTACTTTCAAATTCTCAACGAGTTCCTCCCTATTTGTTAAAATCAAGTCTAAAACAGCTTCTCTCCTAGTAGCTTTTTCAGCCTTCTGAAATAAAAAGTTGTCTGCAATGCAGTCCAGGAACTTATTGGATAGTCTGTGCCCTGCGGTGTTATTTTCCCAACATATATCTGGATAGTTGAAGTCCCCCATCACCACCAAATCTTGGCCTTTGGATGATTTTGTTAGTTGTTTAAAAAAAGCCTCATCCACCTCTTCCACCTGGTTAGGTGGCCTGTAGTAGACTCCTAGCACAACATCACCCTTGTTTTTTACCCCTTTTATCCTAACCCAGAGACTCTCAACACTTCCGTCTCCTATGTCTATCTCCACCTCAGTCCAAGTGTGTACATTTTTAAAATATAAGGCAACACCTCCTCCCTTTTTCCCCTGTCTATCCTTCCTGAGCAAACTATACCCATCCACACCAACATTCCAATCATGTGTATTATCCCACCAAGTTTCAGTGATGCCAACAATGTCATAGTTGTATTAATTTATTAGCACTTCCAGTTCTTCCTGCTTATTACCCATATTTCTCGCATTTGTATATAGGCATCTAAGATATTGGTTTGATCTTGCCTCCCAGTTTTGCCCTGACCCTCCTTTCTCTCTGCAATTATAGCCCAGGCTCCCTCTTGTTTCTGACCCATCTCCCAGGTCTTCATGTTCCCCACCTACCTGTGGGCTTTGCTCATCTGTCCCCATCGAACCTAGTTTAAAGCCCTCCTCACTAGGTTAGCCAGTCTGTGTGCAAATAGGCATTTGTCTATTTGAATTTCCACTTTACAAGTGGGTGCCTGAGCCGCTAGGCTATGGGCTGTCTCAGTCTCTCCTGTTTAGGGTGACCAGACAAAAAGTGTGAAAAATCAGTACAGAGGGTTGGGGGTAATAGGAGCCTATATAAGATAAAGACCCAACAATTGGGACTATTCCTATAAAATTGAAACATCTGATCATCCTACTCCTGTTGTAATTGCTCTATTTTCTATCAATAATTAAATAGTTGTTGGAGCAGGGTCTTGAACTTGGCTCTTCCAGACCCAAGGTGAGTGCCCCAAGTACCATGCTGGAGAATCACACTCATGCACATTTGCTAGCCCAATGACTCTCCATTGTTAATCACAGCAGTCATTCCTGATGTCAGTAGAAAGTCACTGAGAGAGAGGTTGAGATGCAGTCTGATGTAGTGGTTTGTGGAGGGGACTTGGAGTCATGATACTTCACTTATGTTCCCAGTTCTGGAAGGGAGTTGAGTACAGTGGGCAGGGCTGACTCCAGGCACCAGCATTCCAAGAGGCGGCATTCCCTGTTGTTTTGCCCCCAAGCAGAGCGGTGAATTGCCGCCATGGACAGAGGGGTCAGTCGGTGTGCCCTTAGGGCGGCAGATGTGTTTCCACGGTGAGGGCAATTCGGCAGCAGCTTCGATGTTTAGCTGTTCCGGGCAGCTTTAGCTAAACATAGAAGCTGCTGCAAAATTGCCACCGCCGTGGAAACACGTGTGCCGCCCTCAGGGCACATGGACTGACCCCACCGCCCGCGGCGGTAATATAGAGCGCTCTTGGGGTAGTGAAAACTGTAGAGCCGGTCCTACCAGTGGGTAGAATGAGAACACCTGGTCTGTATTTCCATCTCCAGGAGGCTTGTTGCATTTAGTGGGTTACACCAGGGGCAAACTGGGAGTCAGGACTCCTGGATTCTCTTCCAAGCTCTGAAGAGGTATTGAGTTGAGTGGTAAGAGTATCAGGAGAGGAATCGGAAGGTCTGTCTCCCACAGCAAGAGTGGAAATCAGGCTAAAATGGGGGATGGAGCATCGGAACTCCTGAGCTGTATTCCTGACTTGAGTTTACTGCATAATTCTGACTGGGTTTGGTCTCCTCCGTGTGAGATAGTGCTCCCATTAGAGCAGTTTAAATGGGGGGTAATTTCATGGTATGCAGTGAAATTACCCCACATTTGCAGCAGTGCCATGACAACAGGATTGGCCCAGCGAGACCCCCAGTTCCCCTCGGTAAACTGAGGATAGTAACATTTATACCCTGTTACCCAGAGATTGTGCACATCTAGGTAACAGGGGAATACAAATACCTCAAAAGCAATTGTTCCTATTTCTCCTCTCCATAACCGTGGTGTAAATCAGGAGTAACTCCACTAGAATCCATTGAGGTGATTCTACTTTTTCTTACCCCAGTGTAAATCAGGAGTAACTCCATTAAAGTCAGTGAGGCTGTTTTCCCCATCCTCATTCCCATATTACACTAATCTTCACAAGCTAAAGGTCTAACTCAAGGAAATTAAGGTGTTTTTTTATAAAGAAGAGTTATTTTACTGATCTAATGCTGGCCCTTGCTCTTTTCTTTCCCTCGACAGACATCACACAATGTCCTTAGAAAGAAAATGTCCAATCAAACCATCGCGACCAAGTTCCTTCTCCTAGGATTCTCTGATTTTCAGGAGCTGCAGATTTTGCACTTTGTGGTATTTCTAGTGATTTACCTTGCAGCCCTGATGGAGAATCTTCTTATCTTCATAGCCATAGCCTTCAACCACCACCTTCACACCCCATGTACTTCTTCCTGATTAATCTGTCCATCGCAGACTTTGGCTCCATCTCTGTCATTGTTCCCAAATCTATGGCCAACTCCCTCATGAACATCAGGTCGATTTCCTATTCTGGATGTGTTGCCCAAGTCTTTTTCCTATTCTTCTTGTTGGGAGCGGATTTTTCCTTTCTCACCATCATGGCGTATGACCGATATGTCGCCATCTGCCAACCACTACACTATGAGACAATAATGAACAGCAGAGCTTGTGTCTTACTAGCAGCTGGTGCCTGGATCAGTGGAATTCTCTACTCTGTACTACACACCGGGAACACATTTGCATCGACTTTCTGTGGAGGCAACATGGTGGATCAGTTCTTCTGTGAAATCCCCCAGCTGCTGAAGCTCACCTGTTCTGACTCATATCTCAGTGAAGTTGGGGTTATTGCCTTTAGTGTGTGTTAAGTCTTAGGCTGCTTTGTTTTTATCATTGCGTCGTATGTTCAGATCTTCAAATCAGTGCTCAGGATCCCCTCTGAGCAGGGCCGACATAAAGCCCTCTCCACCTGCCTTCCTCACCTCACTGTGGTCTCCTTGTTTGTTTGCACTGGGGCCTTTTCCTACCTGAAACCCACCTCCAGCTCCCCATCTGCCCTGGATCTTGTGGTGGCAATTCTCTATTCCATATTGCCACCAGTCATGAATCCAGTTATCTACAGCATGAGGAACAAAGAGATGAAAGCTGCCCTGAGGAGACTGACTGGGTGTAGGTAATTCACTAAGAATTAATTTTCTGTCTTTCTCTAACTAAAGTTTGCTTACGTAGTATCTGTTCACTAATGTCAGTTATTTCCATGACCACACAGCTTGCATACAACCAGGTCTGATTTTGACCTCAGTTGCACCAATGCAAATCCAGATTTACTCTGCTGATGGCACTGCCACTGGAGTGATTTACACCAGTAGCAAATCTGAGCCAGTTGTGGAGTAAATGGGTGTAAATTGTGTGCCAGAGAGGAATCAGACTTTCATTCTGTGCCAAAACAATGCCTGTTACATTGCTTGGTCACTTGCACCCGTTCCATGGCCAGTGAAAACAATGATGGGAGTTGTCTTGCTTGTGTGTATAAATCAGTAGTGGCTTCGTTGGAACCAAAGGAGTCAGACTGATGTAAGACTGGGGTAGGTGAGAGAAGACATTTTGGGTAGATCTTCAACACATCAGTGTAGTTCCATTGACTCTGAGGGCGCTAAAACAATTTGCGGCATCTGATCTACTGCCTCCAAAGGAACTGTATATCCATTGCCACTATCTGGGGAGTGGGCCCATTGTCTTATAAAGCACCATTCATGGCTGAAGCACAAGAGGGGGACAAGGAGCCAGCCTATGTCAGTCTGGCTCATGTGTACATTCAGGAGTGTGAGAGATGGAGAGACTGGCTAGAAATTACAGGAAGGTTTCTAACCACCACTGGGGTGAGGTTCTGGAGCAGCCTCCCAATGGAAGTTGTGAGAGGCAAATCACAAAATTTGTTTTAAGAGAAACTGAACAGATATCTGAGTGGGATTGTATGATGGGGCTGCTTGTGATGGTGGGGGGCAGAGCTCAGCAACTTTGGGGTTTACATTAGGGGCATGTCTTATGTTCCTAAAAGCTCATGCTTCAGGGATTCATCTGGCCACTCTCAGGGTTCATGAAGAGATTCCTGCTCCTGACAGTGTATTCTGGGAGGTTTTTTTTTTAAAATCTCTGAAGCATTGTGAAGCCCTGGTTGGAAATGGGACATTGGGTGGGACGTGCCAGGGCTCTGACCTGACACTGAGCCATTCTCTCTTCTCGAGTTCTTGCCTGGCTGGTTCTTGCCCACATGCTCAGGGTCTAACTGATCACCATGTGGGTATCAGGAAGGAATTTCCTCTTGGTCAAATTGGCAGGAACCATAGGAGTGGTGGTGTAAAGTGTTCACTTTCCTCGGCAGCATATGGTGCTGGTTATTTGCCAGGATTTTCTGGGTGTATCTAAATCATTTCCCTGCCATTAAGGGGGCCTCGGGCACTGGTGCCCCTCGGTCTCTCCTATTCTCTGCCAATGGCACAGAATGTCTAGTCTCCAGTAGAGCCCATGTAGCTGTATTAGTACAACTGTCTGTGATGCCCTGTCCTGCTGGCTGGGGGAGGTAACTCCTGCTCAGATGAAGCCCTTGACCTCTGCAGCCGTGCAGTGTCATTGTATAAACCCCACCCACGGGCAGCGTGTGTTATGAGGCCCCTCTATGCCACATCTAGAGTATAGGAGACTATTCCAGTGGCTGTTAGGTAGCCTCGCTGTTCAGCTCAAGCTGTAGAAGCTGGTACTTTGGGCCCTAGATGTCTCTGGTTCAGTCCCCCGGGTGCCAGCCTTGATTAAATGGTGACCTTCACAGACAGGCAAGTGACCTGAGAACTTCAGGGGAACTTATTCCTGCACTAATCAGAGGCTGATATTGCCTACCAAACTACTGCAGAACAGCAGTGGAAGTAAGACCTAAAAGAGGAGGGTCTCCTTAGTGAGAGGAGAGGGAGTTTTATTCACGGATCATCTCAGACATGCCCATTCCTAGTCCCTCTGCACCCTGGAGATCAAAGATGCATGGCATGGGCAGGGGTGTGTGTGTTGCTCTCAGCTCAGGTTGGTAGAGATGGACAAAGTATCTTGTCAATGGGAAATGGTTTCCTCAGCCTCTTCATGACAGATGCTGCTATGTCTTTTGCTGAGTTAAACAATCTGCCAAAGGCTTAGAAAAATGTTTCCCAGCTCTTCCCTCAACTAGATTGGCCACTGACGCATTCCCAGAATACCAGATCTAACGGGTTGGATCACAGAAACCCTTTTTGGAACTGCCACCTACTGGACTACTCATGACCTGTCTTCCCTGCCAGCATGGGACTTCAATGCCTTGCCTGGTTTGAGCCAGACACACTTGACTGCTACAAAAACAGACCCAGGTCTGAACCACATCCACCAAAAGCTGCAGGCTTAACTGAAAAGAGCTTAAGAAGTGCTCCTGTCTCCAACCCTCAGATACTCAACTCTGAATGGGGTCCAAACCCCAAATAAATCCATTTTACCCTGTATAAAGTTTATAAAGGATAAATTCATAAATTGTTCACACTTTTTAATGCTGATAGAGAGATATGCACAGCTGTTTGCCCCTTCCCTCAGGTATTAATACATACTCTGCATTAATTAATAAGTCAAAAGTGATTTAATTAAAAACAAAAGTAGGATTTAAGTGGTTCCAAATAATCACAGACAGAACATAGTGAATTACCAAGCAAAATAAACAAAACACGCAGGTCTAAGTCTAATACAAAAAGAAAGTGATTCCAGATGAAATCTCACCCTCAGAGATGTTCCAGTAAGCTTCTTTTACAGACTAGCCTCTTTCTAGTCTGGATCCATCAATTACTCACACCCCTGTGGTTACTATCCATTGTTCGAGTTTCTTTCAGGTATCCTATGGGGGTGAAGAGGCTATCTCTTGAGCCAGCTGAAGACAGAACGGAGGGTTTCCAGGGGCTTAAATGGAATCTCTCTTATGGGTGGAAACCCCTTCTCCTCTCCTGTGCAGGGTCCAGCAGCAAGATGAAGTTTTGGATTCACATGGGCAAGTCACATGTCTATGAATGACTCAGAACTTTACCAGACGATGCCACATTCCCAGGAAAGCTTAGATGTGGATTGATGTCTCTCAGAGTTCATTGTTAGCTTAAGTGTTTCTTGACTGGGCACTTACTGAGAATAGTCTTTTCTCAAGAAGCTGACGAACTGCTTTACTGAAGCTTCTTAAAATCAAACAAGTACATAGCCAATATTCATAAATTCAAATACAAAATGATACATGCATGTAAATAAGATGAATATATCCAGAAGATAATAACCTTTGCAGAGATGTTACATGGCACATTTAACATAAAACATATTCCAGTCCTGTCATATTTAAACTTATAAGCACATTTCTATAAAACATTATGAGGTTTATTATTTCTAGAAAGCAACATCATGCCTGATATTCTGGTACTTCTGGGAAAACTGTGGCCCTGCCCCTACCTCATGGCCCTTCCTGCCAGTATGACCTTGCATGTGTCCCTCATCCGTGATACTGGACAAAACCACGTCTGGTTTTCTCTCAGTACCAGACATGGGACAAACCACACAAAAAGAGTTTTATCCAGCTTAAAACCAAATGAATAGCCAGCTACATGCCACGCCACCACTCCCAAACAGCTTCTGCGCAGCTTCCTAGACATCTCCTCTATCAGGAATAAGTTCTTACAAACTGGATCTCCTGCTTTCTGCCCCAGAGGCATTGATGGTGGCTATATTGTCCAACAGTGAACATTATGGCTCCCTTCTGGAGTAGGGCCTAATGGTGTTAAAGAAGTCCGTGGGAACTTGACTCCTTAAGCCTCTTAGAAAATTACAGCTCTGTTCTTAGACCAACCTCCTGTCTTCTCCCTAGACATGACGCCTTCAGGTTAGATGTCTGTAGCAGGGAGCTTACCCTGCTCCTGCCCTGAAGGGCTTAAAACAACCCTGGGGGAAGGTTGTGGCTGGGAGCTACTAAGCTGGGCTGCTTGGGAAGTGGCTGCAGCTGGGCCACGACCCAGTCAGGCCACAACTGGCCTGTATAAAAAGGCTGTGAGCCAGGAACCCAGGCAGTCTCCCTCTGTGTGTAGAGGGAGAAGGGCCTGGCTGCAGGCGGCTAGACACAAAGTACGTGAGTGAAGCAGGGCCGGGGAAGGCAGAGGAGCTGGGGAACTCCAGCCTGGAAAGACCCAGGCTGCAGCCTAGCATTGGGCCAAAAGGTACTGGGAGGTGCAGGGGGAAGCCCAGGGGAAGGCCAAGGCAGCAGGTCCAAATCCAAGCTTGCCAGCCACGAGTGGCTGATACTGCAGTCTGTCCCAGGGTGTGGGGGCTAGACAATGACTGGCAGTAGCCGTGTTCTGAGGCAAGGTGGGAATGGTGGGTGGGGGTTCCCTGAGGAGGGGAGACCCTAAGACTGAGGGGTTACTGCCAGGTGCAGCACCCCAGGTAAAAGGGCAACAGGGAGGGACTCGGGAGCCAGAGGACAGGCAGATCACCAGCCTGCAGAGGGCGCTCCGGAGCTGGAACTGAGCTAATTCCCAAGTCTCACCAGCAGGAGGAACCACAGGGGTGAGTCCGCACGTCTACATGTCAGATACACTGCCTGGATAAGTGCACTTGCCTTATAGGTACAAAGAAAGATTTAGTTCTCCAGGGCTCTCAGTTAATGACCAAACTAACAAGAGACTTCCAGTCCCTCTCAGCCCGGCATTTCTATGATTCTAGGATCTCTGGCAGATATCGAAGATCATGAGTCAATGGTCCCATAGCTGCATCGCAGGGTATCATTGCCCAGTATAGACACCTGCACTTCATCACCTAAGGCCTGGTTTTCAAGGTGTTTAGGTGCATGGTAGTTTTTTCTAAAGGATATAGGTGTCCAAAACGTATTGATTTCAATGGGAGTTAGATGCCTAATTGCTTTTGAAAAAAACACTAGATGACTAAATACCCTCTGAGGCCTGGATCCAAAAAGAGAACCAGGCGTGGTGGCCCACAGTGCAGCAACATCTAACTTTTAGGCACCTAGAAAATCACTGGGACAACAATAGGGTCACACACAGCCTGAGTCAGGCCCCCAGGATCCCTATACAATAGACAGAGAGAGACAGACACTTAAGAATGGGAGTTACAAAATCCAGCACACTAGGAGAGGAGGCGCCTGAGCTAGCCGATGGGAGATGCTGAGGAGAGGAGTGTGTGCTAGCTTACAGAGAGATGCCTAAGTCCAGTTAGGGAGGCCCCTGTGTCTGTTGGTGAACCACAAACCAGTGGAAGATAGGCGTGTGCTCCGTCTAGGGCCTTATCTGGTAGTACCCGATACTTGATGACATCAAATGGATACTCCCCTCCAATCAAACATACCTCGCCCTCCCAAACCCCCACCCACCAAAAACATCTGGAACAAAGAAACAAATCAACCAACCAACAATATACAGTACATCTTCGCTATAACTGACTGCTGGGGATCCAAGCCATTTGTTCGTTAAAGCCACGGGTCCATTATAGCAAAAGAGCCCTGCTGCTGGGGGCAGCACCTGACACCTTGAGCCCCCTGGCCATGGCGGAGGCTGACAGCTCTTCCAGCCCTGGGTCAGTAGTGAGAGCAGAGTGCTCCTCTGGCCTCGGGGCTGCAGCAGGGGCAGAATTTTTACTCCCCATCCTGAAAAAAGGAGAAGACCCAGAGACCCCATGTGTGACTTTGATATGGTAACTGTTTTAATGTGGAAAGCGCTCTGATACCATGGTGATGGGTGGCAGTACAAAATCCTCGGACTGATCGATTGATCAATAGATGGTGGGTTATGTATGGGGATGGATGGATAGCGAGACATGATAAATTCCTGGAGGATAGATCCATCAATGGCTATTAACCACGAGGGTCAGGGATGCAACCCTGAGCTCTGGGTGTCCCTGAGCCTCTGGATGCCAGATGCTGGAATTGGACAAAACAGGATGGGTCACTCAATAATTGTCCTGTTCTGTTCATGCTTTCTGAAGCATCTGACATTGGCCACTGTGTGAACACAGGATATTTATATAGTTGTAAATTTATAGTAACTCTTTTGACCTGAGTGTAGTTTTTCCAGATGTTTACACCAGTGTGCATAAACGGATTGCACGTTATGTTCTCATGGAGACAATAATGTCAAAAGTTGATTATATTTATAAAGAAACACAGAATGAGAAGATGGTCATAGGAGTAAGATGGCCATTTTATTTTTTTGGAGAATTGCCTTGACCCAATCATTTTCCATAAGGCAGCTTTGATATCCTTGTTCCTCATGCTATAAATGATCGGATTCATCATGGGAGGCACCACAGAATACAAAACAGCCACAATGAGATTCAGAGCTGAGACTGAGCTGAAGGTGGGTTTAATATAGGTAAAACTAGCAGTGCAAAGAAACACGGAGACCACAATGAGGTCAAGGATGCAGGTGGAGAAGACTTTATGCCGGCCCTGCTCAAAGAGAATTCTCAGCACTGTTTTGAGGATCAGAATATAAGACAGAATTTTATATATATATTAAAAAAAGCAGTTTAAGGCAAAGTATATACTAAAGGCAATAGCCCCAATTTCTCTGAGATATGAGTCATAGGAGGCAAGCTTGAGGAGCTGGAGAGTTTCACAGAAGAACTGCTCCATCTCATTGTCTCCACAAAAGATTATTGCAAACGTGTTCCCAGTGTGCAGTGCAGAATTGAGAACACCGCTGATCCAGATACTGGCTGCCATTTGGACACAAGCTCTCCTGTTTATCATTGACTAGTAGTGCAGTGGTTGGCAGATGGCAATGTGCCAGTCGTATGCCATGATCATTAGTAATGGAGGCTCAGCTGTAGTGAAGAAAAGGAAGAAAAAGACTTGGATGATGCATCCATAATATGAAATGACCTTGGTGCTCATGAGGGAATTGGCCATGGACTTGGGGTCGACAATGGAGATGCAGCCAAGGTCTAAGATGGGCAGATTCATCAGGAAGAAATACATGGGGGTGTGAAGATGGTGGTCGAGGGCTATGGCTTTGATGATGAGAAGATTCCCAGTCAGGGCTACCAGGTAAATCCCTAGAAACACCATGAAATGCAAAATCTGCAGCTCCCGAATATCAGAGAATCCCAGGGGAAGGAACTCAGTCACAGTGATTTGGTTGGACATTTTCTTCCTCAGTACATCATGTGATGTCTATGAAGGGAAGGACAAGGTCAATGGCTAAGGTTCAGCTGTAGTCAGTATAGACCTTGCTGGAACCCTCGGCATAACTAACAGTATGAACCAATGAGTGCAAATAAAAAGAGATGAAATAGAATGTATGGCCTTGAAATTATCATATTATTGGACAATATTTGCATTCCCCAGGCTTTCTTAAAGCTCAGTTTCCAATTATGCATGGTCAGAAATTTTCTACTTAATTTGTTTTCAAAGGAAAATTGTATTTACAATTAATCAAAATTTCATAGAAAGTCTCAGGTATCCTCAAATATATTTCACGGATACTTCATATATGAAGTATCCGTGAAATATATTCTGGGCCGGTGCAACCATTTAGGCAAACTAGGCAGCCGTCTAGGGCGCCTAGTGGCTGGGGGTGCCTAAAAGTCCCCTCAGGCAAGGAGGTGGAGTGGAGATGAGCTGGGAGGGTGCGGGGGGGGGCGCTCTGGGAGGACTGCCCGCAGTAATGGGGGGAGCACAGGGGAAATGCTCCCCTCGCCAGATCACCTCCACTCTGCCTCCTCCACTGAGCACACAGCCCAGATCTAAGTCTTCTTCAATCAGCGCAGCAAGCCTGGGCGGGGAGGAGAATTAGAGCAGAGCCAGCGTGCTCAGTAGAGGAGGCGGAGCCGAGGTGAGCTGAGACGGGCTATCCAGGCAGGGTTAGCTGCCGTGACGAGGCGGGAGAGGAGGGAAGTCTCTCCAGGCAGGGTTAGCTGCTGTGGTGGGGCTGGGGAGAGGAGGGAAGTCTCCCCAGGTAGGGTTAGCTGCCTTGGGGGAAGAGAGTTTAGCTGTTATGGTGGTGGGGGGTAGCTGCTGCGGGGAGGGGCTCCGGGGGTTGGGGGCTGAGTTAGCTGTCGTGGGGTGGGGTTAGCTAGGTGGGGGGTGCAAAGTGTAAGTTTCACACCTCGACGAAACTTCCTTGCACCAGCCCTGAATATATTTGAGGATACCTGAGACTTTCTATTTATACACATAGGAAAACTGAAAACTCATTTTTTGGGGGTGAATCTAGGCAGAAAAAAATTAGTTTTGCTGAAAAAAATGTTTGTTTCTCACTTGCCAAAACATGAAAAATTGGAGATTTTGGGGAGTCTATGAAAACCCAATTTTTTTTTTATTAAAAAAAAAAAGCGCTGATAGGCTCTATCTAGATGGTCGATTGACTTGATAGCAAAAGTCTTAAGGAGTTCCAAACATAATTCAAATTTATGTTCTTAAATTAGCTCTATATATTAATGCTCTAACATATTTAATTGAAATGGTAAAATTACTGTGCTAGTCTTTGTGGAATTTTTCCCAGCTTGCCATGCATTTGAGCCTCCAGTGTTAGGAATCATCAGTCCTATCTATCTATCTATCTATCTATGCACCCACTGCCAGGATTGTTTGGTTATCCCTCTCTCTCATGCCCCCATCACTGTATTATCCAGCAGCCACTGTCGTGTCCGTTCGCTGGATGTCCTGAGTTGCTGGGTCTCTGCAGTTCCTAGCAGACAGGGATCTACTCTGCAGATGAGAGCTCCCTGCTCCCTTCCTTAGTCAGGCTTGGCAGAGAGGTGATGGAATAAATGGGATGAGGGCAGGGCCGGTGCTTTGATTTAGGTGACCTAGGAGGTCACATAGAGTGCCAGCATTTGGGGGGGATGGCATTTTGCCGCTCTCGGCGGCAATTCGGCTGCAGGGGGTTCTTCTGCACTCCGGATCTTCGGTGACAATTCTGTGGTGGGTCCTTCATTCACACCGGGACCCACTGCTGAAGTGTCACAAAGACCGGGAACGCAGAAGGCCCCCCCCCCCGCCGCAGAATTGACACCAATGACCGGGAGCTCTGAAGGACCCCCGCCTAGGGCGCCACTCCTGGATGAGGGACCGAATGCCCCACCCCACCTCAACTCTAGAGAGGGCCAGGCAGAGGAAGGAGGAGAGTGGTGTGGGAAGGAAGTGGTGGCCAAAGCTGGCCAATGGAGAGAAACAGGAGAGAATGTCTGGTGTTTGGAGGTGGGACAGAAGGAAGCAGGGATGGGGGGCTGTTCCCTGGGGCTGGGGCCATGTCAGGGGAGTGGGGCTGAGCAGAGGAGGGGACTGGTGGGCAGAGGGGTTCAGCCACTATCTCTGAGGAAGCTGGGTCAGGAACTCTGAGTGGAGAATTGGTTCTGGCCATGGGAGGGGGAATCTCAAAGAACAGGGACTGAAAGTGTCAGTGAGTTGGAAGGTTGTAAGAGGGGAAGAAGGGGATTAAGGGCTGAGGGGGTTGTTTGGTGGTCTGAGCTGTGTGAGGCAGAGGGAAGGAGACACTCAGGGACTAGAGTAAGAACATTCAGGGGGTGGAGAATGTGGCAGAGTTTGGAGTCAAAGGGCGTGAATCTTCTCTCCCTGAAACCAGACATACTCCAGTATGACACCATGGACTTACCCTGAGGTGAGTGACAGGGGAATCAGCGCCATTGACTCAAGTGGGGTTACTCCTGATTTACACTAGGTTGAGTGAGAGGGAAATCTGTTGAGTGCAGTGGAGTATTTCTAACTTTTCTTATAATTGTTGCATTTTGGTGCTGATTTATTGCGCACAGCTACAGATCAAACCCGGGCTCAGATCCTCACACAAGGGTCTCCAAAGCTCAAGGGCCACCCCAGCAGAGTGCAGTCCACCCACTGGGCCTCACAGGGAAATAAAGTGACTGCGTTATTAGCCATAGCGTTTAGTTCTCAGGCGCGTCAGCCTTTGCGGTGCTTGGAGTCGTGCTGAACAGATTGCACTGTGCATGTGCATGGCGAGAGCAGGAGCTGGATGAAAGCTGTTTCTAACTCACAGCCCCATAGCTGCTGAAAGAAGAATGTTCTGGCCAACAAACCTAGGCCCTGTGACTTAAAATCTAACCCTGGGCTGAAATCTGTGACTAAAAACAGGAGGCATCTGCCTCTGCTAAAGAATTTCTGATCTTGGGGAACTGTCACTTTAGCACAGCTGAATATTGAGAAGGTGCCAACACTATTTTTTAAATGAAAATACAAAACCCCTGCACATGCTCACAGGGAGTGGGGATGATTGGGGGCAGAAGAGTTGATGGGAAAGGAAGAAAGGAGTTTTGGGGGCAGTGAGAGGAGGGGTGATTATTGGGAGAAGGATAAATGACGAGGGTGGATAGGAGATGAGTTGGGGGTCAGGAGACTGTTTTGGGGTCAGGAGATGGGGAGGGTAACATGAGGGTGAGTGACAGCAGCCTTGAGGAAAATGGGGACAGGAGTGCCTGACATCCCCACGTTCCCCACCCATGTCTGTGCCAATATCTGGGGGCTCACAGATATGGGGGTCCAACACTCCCTGCTCCCCTCACATAATCTTGGGATCATGTGTGCCGGGTCTAGGGAAGTGTTGCACCTTGGGGTGTGAAGCTGAGAAGAGGCACATGTGGATCATGCACCAACAACACTGTGAAGACTCTGCTGGCACTGGGGTGCTGGTACAAGTGGAGCAGTTCACACCTCTCAAAGCAATTGTTTCAGACTGCACCATCTCCTGGAGGGGTTCTCACTCAGCTCAGAATAGCTCATTAAGATAAATAGGCCACTTCACTGGCAGATAGATGTGTCCAGCTTTGTGCTGCACTTATGGAGAGGTTCTGGGGGTGGATGTGAGGTGCGCCCAGACGGCACATAATATAGCTCCTGTCCAGAAAAACATGGTGGTTCTGAAAAGATCCTTTTGCTTCTTTCGTCATCCATATGTACTGCTATCTACAGCCACCACAAGTACCACTTACTCCTACTAACATTTTTCTTTTTCTTCAAACAGCTAGGAAATTAAATAGCCAAAAACGTCATTTAAACAGAGCTAAGGTCTCCCAGTGACAGCTCGTGCCCATCCAAGAGGTCCAGTTTAGCAAAACTCAAGCTTCTGAAAACCTAGATGTACAGAATTAAGGTAATGTAAGGTAAATGCCCACATAATCTTAACTCTGCCCACTCAGGGCGAGGCCCCACAACACCCCTAACATCCACAATCCCACTCTGCCTTGTACCTGCAATGGACAGGTGCTACCTGTGCTTGCCCTATGCTTGAATACTGGGCCTGCTCCCCCCACAGAATACCACATTGGTACAATTTAACTACATCCACTTTAACAGCCCCTTCACACTTGCACACAGGAGACCACCTAAATTCTACTTCCCAGTACCCCTCATTAAACCCACAGCCTGCTCTCATATCCCCCCTCACCACTGAAAAGATGACCCCAGGGCCCTGCTGCTGACATGACCTACACAATTCTGTATTGAAAGGATGCAGACGGGACCCTCAAGAGACAAATGCACCTCTTCCCTTTGGTTACACATGGGGTGCAGGGGTGAGACCAGATCTCCCCATATTACAAACACAGCTCTATGGTGCTCCTCAACTAATCCCCAAAGCTCCTCATATCACAAACACATCATTCTTCTCCCTCCACCAATCAAGTCAGCTACAGCTAACACAATGAATGCAACTGGAGTTTAATGCAGAGAATTCCATGGGGCTATTATCAGCTCCTGGGGGCAGAATTAAGGTTGTATGAGCTTGTATCTTAACTCTCTATTTCTTGGCTTTCCAAAGTTTAAATTTTGCTGTACAACACAATATTCTGGACGGGTTTGAACTATCACTGGGGAACCTTAACTCTATGTTAACGAAGTATTGTTGTTTTTTGGCCATGTATAGCTAGATTCAATCAATTCTTGTCTGATTTACACTCTTGTAAACCTAGAGTAACTCCACTGACTTCAGTTAATTTAGTCTGGGTTATTACCACACAACATTTTGTATAAAAAAGATTGCATATCACGTTCCCATGGAGACAATAATGTCATCATTTGATTATATCTGTAAGGAAACACAGAATGAAATCATAGTCATGGTAGAAATCTGGAAATTTTATTTTTGGTGAATAACCTCCATCCAGTTAGTTTCTTCAAGGTGCCTTTGATCTCCTTGTTCCTCATGTTGTAGATGATCAGATTCATCAGAGAAGGCGCCACGGAATAAAGTATACCCACCACAAGATCCAGACCTGATGGAAAGAGGGAATTGGGCTTCACGTAATCAAAAAGAGTGATGCAAAATAACAAGGAGACCACAATGAAGTGAGGAAGGCAGATGGAGAGGGCTTTATGATGACTGTCCTCAAAGGGAATTCTCAGCACTGTTTTGAAGATCTGAACATATGACACAATTATAAGACCAAAACAGTTTAAGCTTACGAATAAGTTAAAGGAAATAACCACATTTTCACCAACATAGAGGTCACAACAGGCCAGCTTGAGTATTTGTGCTAGGCTTGCCTTAGCTCCTTAATTTTCATGTGGCACTACTGTGTGTCCCTGTTATGGCCTTTGTCCTTCATGCCCTATAAGACTTTTTCTAGTGTGTGGCATTTTGTTTACTGCAACAGAGTTCAGCTAGCACAGATTGATCTCTCCATACGGCAAGCAGATCCCGTACCTCCCGTTTGGTCCATGATGGAGCTCTTTTGCGATCCTGGGACTCCTTCTTGGTTACCTGTGCTGATGAGATCTGCACTCACATGCACCTTGACAGGCTGCCTAAACAGGAAATGAGATTCAAAAGTTCACAGGCCTTTTCCTGTCTACCTGGCCAGTGCATCTGAGTTGAGAGCACTGTCCAGAGTGGTCACAATGGAGTACTCTGGGATAGCTCCCAGAGGCCAATACCGTTGAATTGCATCCACACTACCCCAAACTCAACCTGGGAAAGCCGATTTCAGTGCTAATCCCCTCGTTGAAGGTGGAGCAAAGAAATCGATTTAAAGAGCCGTTTAAGTAAAAAAAAGGGCTTCGTTGTGTGGACAGGTCCAGGCTTAAATCGAGGTAATGCTGCTAAATTCGACCTAAAATTGTAGCGTAGACCAGGCCTAAGGGTACATCCTATACTACCCGCCGGATCAGCAGGGAGCGTTCGATGTGGCAGGGATCGATTTATCACGTCTCGTCTAGACGCAATAAACTGATCCCCAAACATGCTCCCCTTCAACTCCGGAACTCCAGCTCCACAAAAAGAGTAAGCGGAGTCGACGGGGGAGCCACCGTGGTCGACTCGCTGCCGTGAGGACGGCCAGGTAAGTCAGACGAAGATACTTCGACTTCAGCTACGTGAATAGCGTAGCTGAAGTTGTGTATCTTAGTTTGAAACCCCACATCAGTGTAGCCTGGGCCTAAGCAAGCCCTTATTCCCTTCAGCCCATTTTTGAAAGTCCCTGTTTTAGGGCTTATTGCAATGTAATTGATACTTTAAACTTCTGCCAGCTAAGGAAGTTGAATTTCACTCTGTCTCTCTGTGCCAAGTTCTTGTCTAATTTATACCACTGAATAACTGTAGAGTAAGTCCATTGAAGTCAATGGAGGTTCTCTAGTTTTAACTGAATGTGAGTGAGTGGTGTCTCTGACTTGAACTCTGTGTAATTAGTTCTTTATCTCTTTTCTTCTCTGTGTGTATTATACCTTCTTATTTTTAATATTTGGTACTAAATTCATCCCCAGTGTCTCTTTTTAGCTACGCTGGTTAAACATCGGGATGAATTTGTTCCATTTAGGCTCTGATGCAGCAAAATATTTAATTTAAATGGGATTATTATTAATATTGGTAACACCAGTTATGGATCAGGAACCTATTGCACCAAGTTCTATACAAACACAAAACAAACAGATGGTCACTGCTTCAAACAACTTAGAGTCTAATTAAAAGTTATGAGACAGCAGGTACAGACAGACAGGGTAGGACAAGGAAGCAATGAGACAATGCTCGTCAGCATGATGGGCAGTTTTTCCAGCACACCTGCTCCCTGACCGCGATTGAGTATTTTGTAGGTATCATGGCAAAGGGGAGTTTTAAAGAGGGCTTTGAAAGAGGTAACTTTGTGGATGTTTACATTTGGCTCTTCCCAGGCAATAGGGGCAAATTGGGAGAAAACAAGAAGGTGCATTACTTCAAAAGCGTAAAGGTGGGTTTGTGTTCAAGCACCTTCTGAACTTGGCCTGACATTTATTCCTTTAAATTAAAAAAAAAACCACGTTAGATACTTTTCAAAATAAAATGCAAATGGGACTCCTGACCATAGACAATAGTATCTTATACATTGGCTTGGCGGTATTTAATTTATATATATATATAAATTTGACTGAGAATGTTGATGTTTATAATTAAGCATTTTTTTTTATTTTTATCAGTTTAAATGTTCACATTTAACTGCAGGAAATTATGGAAGGGTGAGACAATAGTTATTTAATGACAGTACATATTGAGATTCAAAAAGTTAAATTTGAAACTGTGAAAGCACAACATTTCAACATGATGTCAAAATATACAAACTCAATATCCTTAAATCAAACACTAGTAAGTTCTCACGCAGCATTTTTCTTAACTTTGTCTCACTGGAAATGTTGATTGTTGAAGGAAATATTTTTTTATTGATTTGTTTGTGCAAGGTGAAATCAACATTTGCCACTATTTACTAATAAAAATCTAATCCTTCCAAGACTACTTATAGAGGTAGCAACGGACAAGACCATAACAATGAACTATTAGTATAGTTTTCAGAATAGATTAAAGTTGTTGTCTGCATTGTGCATAATTCTCATTCAAATGTCGTACATTAACAAGAAAAAAAGAGCTATATTGTCCTCTCCATTATACCAGATTTATGCCACTGTAATTCCACTGATTTCAGTGAGGTTTCACCACTGCAAAAATGGTACAATGGGATGGACAGCTTTTACTCTGTCTTTAGTCAGGCAAAACTTACAGTGGAGGAAATTCTGATCTCGGGGATGAAGCCAAAATAACTCCAATGACTTCAGCTTTACTCTGGTGTTACTAAGATCCCAGTCTGGCTCAACCAGAGCCTGGCTTGATTAAACACTTATAAGTATCTCAAAATTTGGTTTCTAAATATGCTTGTTCAGCAATTTATAACTATAGATCAATACATCAACTGCAGATATTCCAAACCCAGTTGTCTTCTCTCACATACCTTGGAGAAAGGCAAAAATGCTATCCAGAAATACGGACCTGGACACAATACATGGTGTGAATATTCCTCTCATTCACAACAGGCATCTGACCCCACAGCATCTCAAAGGTGGTAAGAAAAATAAGCCACTACACTGCTTTGGCCTCACGCTAGGAGAAGGCAGGCCCTGTGCAGATTTTGCAGAGCTGCTACTTTTTCACCAAAGATAGGTAAGAATAATATTGGGTGTGTTTTGAGGGCAATATAAAAAAAAACTCTCATGCAGGAGAAATGACATCAGCCCTACACATTCCTCAAGGTCAAAGTGATGGATATAGTTCAGACTTCTGTCGATTTTGCTGAATATGTAATTGTTGTGTTAATTTTTCCATAACCAACCTCCTATATTGTTTTGAACCATTTCTCAATGGTTTGACTATTTTCCCATTGACAGGTTACTAATTGCTGAGCAGTTACTAGCAGATCAGAGGTTAATTTTTCATTTGCTTTTGTGTGACCATTTCCACCAGGAAGCCACAGGACGATCACCAGAAGGTTATTAGATAATAAATATCCAACAATTGAGTCATTTCTTTACGGATTGTGTCCAATACTCACTAGTGACTGGAGATGGGTAATGCATCAAATCTCCTCTTTCACCACAATTTCTCTAATATTTATCCCCATTTAGTCTGTGTATATATATATATATATATTTTAACCTGACTGTGTGAGGCATCATTTAAACAGTATTTTTAACAAAAAATTCTTGGCTTGTGCTAGAGACTTGAGGTTGGTGGTCCTCTTTTCCACATCAAACCCCATTCCTCTGCATGCCTGTTTTTTTAACTGTTCCTCATAGGTCAGGTTATCTAAACCTTTGATCATTTTTGCTGGTCTCCTCTGAACTCTTTCCAATCTGTCCACATCTTTCTTAATGTGTGGCACCCAGAACCAGACACAGTACTCCACGTAAGGCCTTACAAGTGGCAAGTAGAGCAGAACAATTACCTCCCGTGTCTTACATGTGACACTCTTTTTAACATACTCCAAATGATATCAACCTTTTTCGCAACAACATCACATTGTTGACTCATATTCCATTTGTGATCCACTCTAGTCCCAAGATCCTTTTCAGCACTGCCATCACCTAGCCAGTGATTCCCCATTTTAAAAACATCAATCTTGATTTGAAAGTTGTCAGTTATAGAATTGACAATATTAATTAATAATTAACGAAGTGAGATCTTCAAAGGGGATTAATGGAGCTGGGCACTCCTCTCCTGTTGAAAGCCAATGGGCTTTAGACACACAAATCCAGTAGGTTCCTTTGAATATTCCAGTTTATCTGGATAATGAGAACATGCAGTTACTTTGTAATAGATCAGACAATATGAATGGTAGAAACTCACCTTCCTCACGCCATAGACCATTCATCACCTGATGCTCATGAGACTCCACCATGGGCAGGTCATTCGAGAATTCTCCTCTATAGCACCTTGTAGACTTTCCTCTGAATCAGGTGGTACTGGCCACTGTCAGGGACAGAATGCAGGATAGAGTGGTCAAAATGACTGACCCAGTTAGACAGTTCCTATGATAAGCAGATACTGTCAAATAAAATTGTGGAGAATGTTGCACCCACATCAACTCATATGCATTTCATTTAGTTTTAATTGCTCATTATTAAAGCTGGTCAAAAATTTGTGGGGAATGTCATTCTTTTGATTTCATTGAAGCATCCCATGATATTGCTTTTGGTTAGGGGGTGGGCGAAAAAATGAAACTGGAGACTAAAAAGTGTTAGGTTTTCAATAACCTTCTCTAGTAAAAATTCCACTTTATGGTAAATATGTTCTAGTTTTGGGAAAAGATTTCTGATTTTGAAAACTTTCCCCCAAAAACCTGAAAAAATATACAAAAAAGTTTTTCATCTCCAGGGTCTTATAAAAACAGAGCCAAAAACAGCTTCCCCCCACCGACAAACCAAATGCCATAGAAAAATTAATTCAAAATGAATTTTTTACACACCACAATTATTTTCAATGACAAGAATTTTTTCTTAAAAAGGTTGTTTTGACAGGAAGATATTTTTGAGCATCTCCACTAATTATGAATTATCCTCCAAGTTGCAATTATTATCCCCATTGGACGGTTGACAAACTGAGGAATGGAGCAGTGAAGGGACTGAACAAAGTCATGGGAATGGTTGGGATCAGGTCTCAGGACCCTTTGACCCTTAGCTTTTTAATAATTAATTATCTGAAAGTTGCACTTGATATGAGAGGCCCATTATATTAGGTAAGATACAATCTCCGCCCCAGGGACAGGCAAAGGGTGGGAAGGAAAAGACAGCCCCAGGGATTGACTTTCCCAAGGTAACACAGCAGGTCAGCAGCAGGGCTAGGAATTGATGCCAGACGTTTGGAGTGCAGTCCTGTGTGCCCGCAGTGTTTGCTTCACAATCTTTCCTCTATATCCTGCTGCCTCGTTGTAATTCTGATTATTTTAGTTTCTGGAATCTCTTCACGGAAGTAGAGGGCAAGATAAATTAATTGTTGCCTCTGGGCTGTTGAGGGCTCCAAGGAGTGAGTCCCACAAGCCCTTAGAAAACAGACATAGATAAATGACCTTCCTGCATCACCAAAGTTTTTGACACACAGCTCATCTGCAGACAGCACAGATCTCAGTGTACTTCCAGCAGCTCAACCTCAGTGTGGTGGGGGAACAGTCTCATAGTACAGTGATAAGGGCATTAGATAGAGAGATTGGTTGATAGAGCAGTGTGTATGAGGCTAGAGAGAAAGGAGAAACCAATTGCTGTATGTAGCCGGAGGAGAAAAGACATCTCAGTCTGGGAGGATTCCACACAGACCAACACCGTAAGTTTGCTCTTGCAAATAAAATATATTTGAGAGTTACAGAGTGGCTCTTCAATAACAAAATTGTAAATGACAATACTTGTTTTTTTCAGTTTCACTCTTAGTTCAATTTGAGCATGGGAAACTGAAGTAGTCCAAAGCATTTACTTTAGGAAAGAAAGCAGAATATCCATGCCTCGGTTTCCTTCTCTTGGGAGTGGGGGAATTGATCAAATAGACACACATATTTTTTTTAGAATGGATTGAGCAGTTTACATTAAAATTGTGACAAACACTATCAATTCTTTGTTACTTTTCTCTCTATATACATTAGTTTGTTGTTATTGCTCT